>NC_054544.1:40866434-40928934 GCF_017654505.1 Polyodon spathula
TGTTGTTCAGAAAGCAGAACAATTTAAAAAGAACATCCCCACCCCACCGGCGGCGTTTATTGGTTCACGTATTACTTTGATAAAAAGCACCTACAGTTATTTCAACACAATGGGAGAAAAGGAATCAAATATGACAAATAAGGTATACAGCTGACCAACAGAAAGCAGAACTCTCACAGATAAACACCATAAACAATCAGAAATAGGCCAAGTATATTGTTCTATGGCACTACACCAAGCATTTCATGCACTTACTTTATCTCCTTATAACACACGTAAAGCCAGAACAGGATGTTCTTCAAAACATTTTTCTGGTTAAATAAATAATTGTTTGCTGCAACCAGGGCTTAAAATAACAAGAAGAATAATAACCAGACATCCTGAATACTTCCTTCTGGGATGTTTCCATTACAAAAGAGCTAGTGACAGTTCAGTTCCTTCACTCATTTATTTATTTATCTTTTAGAAAGTACTAATGGTTCTGAAAAAACAACACTGTGAAGCAGCCCCCTCCTCCACGTCGGGCTGCAGGTATTTTAGAGTCACCTATGATTTCTAGACTGGACAGGGAGATTGATACATTTTGGAAAAGAAATAGCCATATGAACATAATGACACAATAGAAAATGCACTTACCCCATTTGGTAAATTAACTGAACAACTGAAAATCGAATTGTTTGAATCCTCTGGTTATTCATTCCGTAGCTCTTAATATCCTTTTTTTGCATTGTTGCATTCCCAGTGGCTTGTTATGAGCCAGTATTAGACATAAAAATATGATTTAAACAACCACATTTAAAGAAATTAATCTGCTGTAAAACACCATAACCTCCCCCAAATATCACACCTCTAATTAATACCAGTAACCAAGGAGCAGTTGCCATCATCTGTCAGATACTTGGAAACAAAGCCTTTGGAACTGCTCTATCAAATCCTATCCACAACCAGTAGTGCCAACAGAACTGCAGCCACAGGCTACAGTATGTTCTTAATCATCAGGTCTGGCAGTTTGACATTTGAACGGCAGAAAAGAGGATACAGATGTATGTTACTTGGCATACGTAAACAAAAATGTCTGTACTGGTTCAAAAGGTTGCAACAAAATGTATTCCAACCAACAAATCCAATTGCTTTTTGACTTTTTAAATATCAGAATGTATGACTCAGTCTTTAAAAAGGTATGAAAATACATTTTAGTTTCTATTTCAAAGACAGAGGGGTGTTGACTCCTGTGCAAATTCCAATATAAGTCATAATTATTCCCCTCCCTTTGCTAATCAAAAGACTTAAATTCCTCAAACTGTATAACTGGGGCAGGATATCCATGAAACAAAAGGTTGCATCTCAGTGGATCTGTCCTGCTTAAATAGATTTCAGTAAACTGCATTTACAAAATCCAGAGTAACGCTGATATTTGGCACCTCATTCTGGACATTATATATGCAGTAAGCTGGCACGTAAGCATCACAGCTGAGTTGCTTCCATTTCTGGAGGTGACACTACCGTGCATTACAGGATCTACCCAGATTTCATCTACACTTTTAATAGAAAAACCTTGCATCTGCTTTATCTTGGTAAACATCACATGAATTAAGGAGGCAGCACCCAAGAGCATGGTAACCCTAGAATGAGTACTGTTATCACAATGACCTACAGCAGTCCTCTTTTCCTGAAATACTTCAACATTTCAAACTTCTTACTCCTTATTAACTTTAGTTATAATCCCCTTTTTTTTAACATGTGTTTTATGTTTAAAATGTGACACAGTTGCCACCTTGTTGGCAAGGCGGCTGATTTTGATGGTCAGGAAATAAGCTGCCCCTCCCTCTCACGCACATTGGGTTAGGGATCGTCTACATTTCATGAAATTGAAAAAAAAAAAAAAAAAAAAAAAAAAAAAAAAACAATACTCACTCACAGTCTCACTCGATATGCTTGTTTTTCATTAATTATTAATTATTTAATGAAAAAAAAAAAAAGAAACCCAAAATGTGACATAGTTAAAAGGGGAACCCAAACACCTCTACCAAACAATGACAAACTACTCTTTTATACTTCTAAAAACAGAACTGATACGTAGATTTTCCAACTGTAAGATTGAGAAATTATTCATTTTGAGGTTAAAAGTACATTTTTCACACTCTAGTATTTCCGTGAAAACTCTGCTTGATGACGTCATAGAGTGAACTGATTTTCGTACTTCTGACTGTTACCATCAGTGTAGAGCATGTGAAAGACAGCTAATTAAATTTATCATTATGCCCTGTCGATGTGTCGCAGGTCGTTAAAGCAACACAAACTAAGGCAGATTTAAACTGCACAAGTGGCCAAAGGTTGCCAAGGTTTGGACAACATTTGTCCAGAAAATGAGAGCCTTCTGGAGGAAGCCGACAAAACGTTCGCACTTGTTCTCTGATCATTTTGAGTAGCAGTGGTACGAAACAATAGCGATTGCTTGGTCCTGTGGTATCCAGCCTCAACTGAGAGTCGATGCATATCTCACAATTAGACCAAAGAAGGAATCAATGGTAGCGAAATCAATACCATCTCATCATAAATGTGTGAGCCTCTCGACAAAACATGGCAGGCTCAGTGGGTCTGATTTCGATACCAGTGAGGGCTTGTCTGCGGGTATGCCTCCTTATGTCATCAAATTAAAGAAACTGTTACCAGATGGAGTACTCCCGTATTGCCCCTTGCTTTATGTATAATTATGTAATCTGCACTTTAAATATTATATATTCATTATTGTAACCTATATTCATTTTTATTGTTTTTTTTTTCGTATATGTGTTTATTTACAATATTTGTCAGCAGACCCTGCGTGTATATTATATTAATATTATTAGATAAGGATACGGTAGACAAAACATTAGAAAACAAACAAGCAGAGGTACAGCGCACTGTATCACCAGATTGCAATGTAAAATGTACTATTTTAATGGAAACACATCATTCCTTACACCATTTTTTCTTCTATTTCTGCATTTGTGTTATTTGCTAAGTTTAAAAAGAGGTTTCTCTCCAGACAGAATGTGTTTTACGAAATAAGCGTTTGTTTCTCTCAAAATATGTGATTATTCAGGGCAGTGCCTGCGTCCTTTTCACCATGAGAGTAAAGAGATCAATTATCTTTATATAGCTAGAAATTGTTTTGACATCACCATATAGCCTTGATTTAATTAAGAAAAGGACATGGATTAACAATGCTAGTTACAGTTTTAAAGAGAGGTAGAGGGAACAGAAATAAGCGTTGAAAAGTAACAAGCCTATAACGAGTATTTAAAAGAAAGACACTTAACGAACATATTGGTAATATGTACGAACAGCTTGGTTATTGAGCTTGAAATTACAGAGATTTTCGAAATGAGAAATCTCTGTGTTATTTTTGATCCTCGCCTAACTTTCGAAGCCCATGCTTGAAATGTTACAAAGGTGTCTTTTTTCCATCTGCGTAACACAGACGCATAAGACCTATTCTCTTTCTACCTGATGCAGAGAGATTAGTGCATGCCTTCGTCTCCTCCCGACTCAACTACTGTAATGCATTATTTGCTGGAGCCTCTCAGCATGTTATTAATAGGCTACAATATGTTCAGAACTCAGGTGCTGGAGTCCCAAGTAGGTATACATATTTTATATACATTACACCTGTCCTGGCATCTCTGCATTGGCTTCCAATTAAGTTCAGGATTGAGTTTAAATTACTACTGTTAACATATAAGGCCTTGAATGGTCTGGCTCCTAGTTATATTCCTGATTTGTTAACTGTATAGTCTCCTGTGTGAAACCTGGAGATCTGCAGATGTTGGGCTCTTAACGATGCCAAATCTAGGCTTCGGTCTATGGGAAAGAGGGCCTTCAACTGATATGCAACCGAGCTCTGGGATGCTCTCCCACAGAAAAAAAGAAAAAAAAAGGATTAAAATACTGTCGATATTTTCAAAAAGCAACTAAAACACATTTTTTTAAAATGGTATTTGAGTTTGCGTAGGGCTGGCTGTTTATGTGTTGTACAGTACTAGTGCTGTGTGTCCTCTGTTTCTGAGCTAAACTTGTTGTGTGTCCTTGTTTTAATGTGTAACCTGCTTCATGTCCATTGTGTGGTAAATACTGCTGTGACCATTTTTATTTTTATTTTTTTAATATCACTGTGTATTGTTTTAAACTGTAAAGCGCTTTGAAATGTGTGTATGAATTGCGCTATAAAAAATAAAGATTATTATTATTATTATTATTATTATTATTATTATTAATAATAATAATAAATAATAATAATAATAATAATAATAATAATAATAATAATAATAATAATAATAATAATAATAATAATAATAATAATAATAAATAATTATTTGTTTTGTAATCCATTGTAATAGGAAGGGTTTTATCTGAAGCTATTTAGATTTGTACAAATTTATACAGCTGGGCATTTTTTACATACTGAGCAATCTGACTCAGGCTACCTTGCTCAAGTGTGCAACAGCAGTGCACCCAGGATTCAATGTACCACAGTGTTTTTTTTTTGTTTTTGTTTTTTTTAATTTTAAACATTTAATCACATTTAATAAAAACTGATTACTTCATATCAACTGGTATACAGTTAGTTTATACATGTTGCAGTATTAATACAAAAAAAATAAATAAAAACCTTACCAGTCTGTGTTATGTAAGCGATCGCCTTCATCGATGTCTGACTCGCTTTCATCAGATGCATTGCTTTCGGTTTCGTACGGCTCAGATTGATATGGCTGTATGCATTACACACCAACAACGAGCCCACTGTCATCAATAAAACTGCCCTCCCTATTACACTCATCACTTTCATTAACTTCTGAAGAAGCAGAGTTAGTGAAATCACAGCTTCTCTCCAATATCCTTTCAATAATATTCGCCATCTTTTCCGGCACAGAGTTCACTCCGTGATGTCACAAGTTTTACTTGTTGGAAAAAGACCTACTCTAACGCTGTTTCTAACCCAGAAAGGAGTCATACAAAATCCAATATTTATATTTTTATATCAGATCGGAATAGGAAGAACATTTTTTAGTGTTTTTATAACAAAAAAATGCATTTGGGTCCCCCTTTGCTGTAGGCAACATGATCAGATTGCAGATCACTGGAGTACATTTGAACTAGAACTAATGATTAGGAGCCAGAAGCATATTTTTCAGCTATAGTGCTGCATTTTAAATATCTACAGGAATAAAAACAGTAGATACAAAAGATTGCCAAAGAGCGGCACTAATGGATGCTAAAGCACTGGTTAGTACTCTTTAAGGAACCTTGATGGCAGACTGTAAGAGTGGGAAAGTATAGTAAGAAAAAAGCAATTGGATTTTCAGACCTAACACTAATCAGGTTTGCAAGCCCCACAGAACTAGACAGTCCTTGTAATTTCAGTGTATCAGTGGGTTATCATGTGATTTATGTATTGACTCTGTGACTGCTGACTGCTTACATGGACTCCCTTGTAAATGAATCATCTGACTTGAGGGCGTTTCCCTGCTAGTAAAACAACTGTTCTACATAGTCAGACTTGAAATATCAAGACAATAACCGTCTCAGCTCCGTTAATGCATTTTACCTAACAGCAACCCCAAAACTGAAATAAATTGGCTGAATGATGGGAGAAACATCAACTTCAATAGCGTGGCTTACACTCAGACTTCCAGAAGCCCATTGCACGCCAGGTTGTGAACAGCCATTGTTTTAATGTCCCCGAGGAGGAGAAGTTAAGAAGACCAATTCCAAACCCGACCAAAAATTCACTCTTTCTGGTTTTCTGGCAATTCCTAGTTTTTCCTCTCTCGTGACATGACTTTTTTTGTGGCTTTACAGATTGAAAGGCTTTCAATAGATTTCATATTTTCAATAATTCAGTTCAGTTTTTTTTTTTTTTTTTTTTTTTTTTTTTAAGGAATCACCTTGTCTCTTTTATAGAGGGGGTTGGATAACTTGACCCAGAACCTGACCTTTTTTTATTGGGTCAAGTTGTTATGTGGCAGAATTTTAAGCATGTCAAGGTGTCTGTTTGTGGTAATTTTGCAGACTAGCAGCTGATCCAAAAGGACACCACTAAAGTTTGCATGAATTGCACTTTCTACATTTACCGACATTTGTTTCAGTTTATTTTTTTTCTAGCCTTCTACTATTCTTAGACAGAAAACCAAGAGAAAAATGAAACACAAAACATGCTGCATTCTGCTGTTCTTAATCTTGATGAAAAAAAAAACATACAATTTGTGCAATTAAACTTAGGTGGTCCCAGATTCTTGTTACCTGTCATTTGGTCCCTCCACCTAGCAAGCTGAAGTAGTTAAACTATGAATGTAAAATAATATCATTATACAAAAGACAAATAGTCCAGTTTTTTTTAAACCAAAATTCATCCTTACAAACTGAATCAGCTCAAAAGATGTTTGCCATTTATTCCAGATGTCTGTTCAGTAAACCAAAACTAATGAATCCATCTTGCCTAACTTCCCAACACATGTGTTAATATTATCCTAGCAATGCAGACGCTGTCCTACAATCCGGGCCTCGCCTGCATGTCTAATTCCCATTAATGTGATTGTGCAGTTCTAATTGTTTCTGTAATCATGTTCTTATTGTGCTCCTGCTCCTGTGCGGTTTGTAACATTTTGTTCTCATTTAAACTAGGTGGCTTGTCAACGCTGCCATTAAGAAGCTGCTTTCTCAGCGACTCGCTTCTCGTAAATATTTCCATTAATTCTGGCTCAGAGCCGTACTTCCAAAAGGAACTGGGTTAATGCACAGGAATCCGTGAGGAGGCTAAACCCTTACATCTAATTTCAGATAGAATTTAGTTTGGGGTTAATCTGATTTTCTCAGAGCATTTCACAGGATCATAGAATCCGCCTGGATGCGCTGACCACCTGTTTTTATAGGTAACCCTGGAATAACCACAGGCTGTAACAATCTGTCTTGAGTTCTTCAGTTATTCTTATTCTTATCCCATATATGCAACTTAGAATAACACAGTTTTTATTACTATTGGTAGTAGTAGTAGTGGTCATAGTAATATAATACATACAGTTTTAGTGTTTCAAACTCAAAATGAATTATAGTAATGACAGTTTCTGGGAAATACAAACAAGTAGTACTTGCATATAACTTTATCAGAATTGACTCATTTGGATAAATAAAGGTTTTGATTGATTTATTAAAGGTTTTTGATATACAGTACTGTGCAAAAGTTTTAGGCAGGTGTGAAAAAATGCTGTAAAGAATGCTTTCAAAAATAGACATGTTAATAGATTATATTTATCAATTAACAAAATGCAAAGTGAGTGAACAAAAGAAAAATCTACATCAAATCAATATTTGGTGTGACCACCCTTTGCCTTCAAAACAGCATCAATTCTTCTAGGTACACGTGCACAGTTTTTGAAGGAACTCGGCAGGTAGGTTGGCCCAAACATCTTGGAGAACTAACCACAGTTTTTCTGTGGATTTAGGCAGCCTCAGTTGCTTCTCTCTCTTCATGTAATCCCAGACAGACAGACTCGATGATGTTGAGATCAGGGCTCTGTGGGGGCCATACCATCACTTTCAGGACTCCTTCTTGTTCTTTACGCTGAAGATAGTTCTTAATGACTTTCGCTGTATGTTTGGGGTCGTTGTCATGCTGCAGAATAAATTTGGGGCCAATCAGATGCCTCCCTGATGGTATTGCATGATAGATAAGTATCTGCCTGTACGTCTCAGCATTGAGGAGACCATTAATTCTGGCCAAATCCCCAACTCCATTTGCAGAAATGCAGCCCCAAACTTGCAAGGAACCTCTACCATGCTTCACTGTTGCCTCCAGACACTCATTCGTGTACCGCTCTCCAGCCCTTCGGCGAACAAACTGCCTTCTGCTATAGCCAAATATTTCAAATTTTGACTCATCAGTACAGAGCACCTGCTGCCATTTTTCTGCACCCCAGTTCCTGTGTTTTCATGCATAGTTGAGTCGCTTGGCCTTGTTTCCACATCGGAGATATGGCTTTTTGGCCGCAAGTCTTCCATGAAGGCCACTTCTGACCAGACTTCTCAGGACAGTAGATGGGTGTACCAGGGTGCCACTGTTTTCTGCCAATTCTGAGCTGATGGCATTGCTGCACATCTTCCGATTGTGAAGGGAAGTAAGCATGATGTGTCTTTCATCTGCTGCAGTAAGTTTCCTTGGCCGACCACTGCGTCTACGGTCCTCAACGTTGCCTGTTTCTTTGTGCTTCTTCAAAAGAGCTTGGACAGCACATCTGGAAACCCCTGTCTGCCTTTAAATTTCTGCCTGGGAGAGACCTTGCTGATGCAGTATAACTACCTTGTGTCTTGTTGCTTTGCGACTTTTGACAGTAAACTGTCTTCAGCAACCTCACCTTGTTAGCTGAGTTTGGCTGTTTCTCACCCAGTTTTATTCCTCCTACACAGCTGTTTCTGTTTCAGTTAATGATTGTGTTTCAACCTACATATTGAATTGATGATCATTAGCACCTGTTTGGTATAATTGTTTAATCTTACACCTGACTATATGCCTACAAAATCTCTGACTTTGTGCAAGTGTACCTAGAAGAATTTATGCTGTTTTGAAGGCAAAGGGTGATCACACCAAATATGGATTTGATTTAGATTTTTCTTCTGTTCACTCACTTTACATTTTGTTAATTGATAAATATAATCTATTAACATGTCTATTTTTGAAAGCATTCTTACTGTACAGCAATTTTTCACACCTGCCTAAAACTTTTGCACAATACTGTGTATATATATATATATATATATATATATATATATATATATATATATATATATATATATATATATATATATATATATCCATATATACCACTATAAATACATAAATATATCTATAACCTTGAAAACTGCAGTTATCATCTTTATTCATCATCTCATGTTTTCACAGAGGTCCTGTTCTGATTATTAAAGTTATTTATTTTTTGGGAGGTTGGCTGTGGTACCTTCCCTTGTCCTATTAAAACTTTTATAAGATAGTCCTTTGCCGAGTCATTTTCGTTTTCTGAACAAGCTGCTTGGGTGAGCAATTGGTGTTTTGAATGAAAAATCAATACTTTCGACCAGGGACTGCCACTGTTCTCAGTTTGACAGGTGGGGGGATTTGTAATTCCCACAAAAGCAAAAGGAAAGTGGAGTTGAAGATCTCACTTGAAGGAAAAGCACCTCACACCATAGCACCTTCACACACACAACGCAGGGGTATTGATAGATGAATACACACATGCATCACACAAGTAATGCTCAAATCTCCATGCACAAGGACTTTGACGACTGCAGCCTGTTTTAAGTAGTAAAAGCTGGAATCAAAATTTGGTGTCAAAGATCTAACAGTACTAGAGCAGAAAATCCTTTGAAGGTCTCCCTTGTTGGCCTGTTATAAAATTAAATACGAACACAAGAAAACATTAATAATTCCAAGTTTGATACCAAAACATTCACCCTGCCCCCCCCCACCCCCCCCCCCTCAAGGTGCAACTAGCAGCTAGGACTTTGTTCAAATTCTTCATTCAATTATGAGAAAATACTCTATTACATAGTGGGGACCTGCAGAACATTGAAGGAAATTGACTTGTTTTTGAGAATTAGTCAGGGCAGAAAGGAACTTAGGCAAGCCAGAATGCATGGATGTATAGATGTGAGATTATCCATGACACCATTATCTTTGAAAGAGTGCAGTGGAATTTGTAATGTCCACGGTGTACAAAGCACCCTGGTTTTATATCTAATATGAAGGATGGTACATCTTACAGCAGACGCCCTCCAACTACCCACCATTAACAACACTTCCTACAGCACTTTTACTGATCAGGCCTGACCTTGCTTCCAGGATCTAATGGTGCAAGGTTGGAATACAACCGAAACGATTAAACTCTGAATAGAAAAATCTGGCCAGCAATTTCCATCACTTCCAGTCATCAACATGCAATGAAATGATGACACCAGTCAGCACCTGCTGAACAAATCATCACTGGCCAGTAATAGTTCATCCTGATTTCCTGAAGGCTTGATGCAGTCACAGGAGCACTGCAGTGAAATTCCAATGAAGGTCACAAGCAGTAGAAGCAATTTACGAAAAGGTGAAGCACCTGTGGTATCAGTATGATCTATCAAGGCTGCATTAAAATAGTTTGGTAATTAAAAGGCTAGAGATGTAGTGTTAAAATTAGGTAAATCACAAAGAACACTAATATACTCCATTCCCACAACCTAAATAACGCACAATCAGCACATGAGAATCCTGTGTATTATTTAGATAGGGTAAGGTTGTTTAATAAAACTATCCCTTTCAATCACTCCTAATTTCTATAAAATGTGAGGGTGACCCTGAAGGTTCTTGCCCTTGGAAAGGAACACCTGTATTATATATGACTATTTAAAATGTGCCACTTGTCTTACAGACACATTGTAAATGAACCATACATTACAGTTAACTATACCTAATGCAAAAACTACCTTCTGTACCTGTTTTACATTTTCCTTAAATTACATTAATTTTCATATTATATGTGCCTTGAAACTGGGACATTTAACTTAATTGAAAGACCATTTTTAACACAACTTAATGAAGTGGAAAATCCACAACCTTTGTTTCTCGTCCACTCAAAGCAGCTCAGCTTGCAGGAATGCAGGCATTGTAGCCGAGGTTTAATATTCCAGAGCTTCAGCTGCTCTTGGTGTCACTGTGGGGGGGGGATCAGTGTCAGGAATCTCTAGCATGGGATTTTCTGGAATTCCTTCCAAGCAAAAAATATAAAGGATTTGTTTTAAGAATATTCTAGGGATAAGATGGGAATATGGCTGTTCTCAAATGTAGGAATTCTCTATAGAAGTACTCAAATACAGCTGTCATCTTGGCTCTGGTCCCCAGCAGAATCGCTATTCAGCGGATAGATAATGCACTTGGGCCAGACTGCCGCTTCTGAGGAACCCCTGGTGGGCAGACTAGGCCTTCCCAAAACTAGCCACCTCCAACTCACTGAGAAAGAGGCTGGGGTTTTTAAAGCACCTTCACGCCACATTAACAACCCGCGTGGCGGGGCAGGCTGGAGAGATAATACTGCAAATCCATCTCCCCTGCCTCACCCAAACTCTCTCCACTGCACACAGCAAAGCCTGCCTGGCTCTGTAATTCAGCCAGAACAATAACCCTTCTCTTGCAGTGGAGAATGGGAATGACACCTTCAACTCTTGCTGGGATTTTCACTCAGATAATAGCCATCTGCAGCTACCCAGAGCGTCTTTATCCCCTCCAAACTAAATCCCTAAGCCTGCTTTGAAAGGGCGCTTTCCATTAGGACGCTACCCCCACCCCCCCTGTGCACTATGCTATTATTCTGATTATCATCATCTCTACCCCAAGAGAAATCTAACCGAGTAAACCGGTTTCACGGTTTTATGTCACTTTCCAAAGGAGGTGTTTTTGCTGAGCTGGGAAAGGGGGGGAAGGTACGGGACACATTGATTTATTACATCTGCTTTGATGAGCACAGCAAAACTGTAGGAAAAGTAACCTTATCCAGTGTAAGGCCTTGTTCCAAATTACTGAATCTAGGGAGGGTGTGTACCAATCCCCCCCCACCCCCACCCCTCCTTACTGAACAACTAATTTAGCCTACAACATGTTGTATCACTAGACCCTTGGAATATAGAGGACATTTTCCACTGGGGTAAACTAAGGCAGTGTATTATGTATGTTTGCTCATCTAATTGTTACTTATTGTTTAAAAAAGTATAAACACCATTATTATTGACTGTGCAATACGGGGGGAGCGGCCGACAATATGCGTGATCCTGGTATATTCGAAGGTATACAAAACCAGGTTTGTGACGCACAGAATAAGGATTGTAAAAGGACTGCGTTAACTCCGTGCACACTACCATTCCAGCACTGACTACAAACAGGCAACAATGGGAAATGTGGGTAGCATGCAGCATGTCCGTCGACGTGTGGATGTCAATGATGCAAGGCACACCCAGCAACAGCAACCCCAACATAGGTGAAGATATGCTGAAAGAGTATACCGGCCTGATCTTACTTAGCTGTCTGCGGGCAAGCTGACTATTGCTCGAGACATACACAGTGTGTGCGCGTGTGTGTGTGTGTGTATGTGTGTATATATATATATATATATATATATATATATATATATATATATATATATATATATATATATATATATATATATATATATATATAATTTTTTTTTTTAAGAAAGTTTTAGTGGAAGTTATTCTTTACTCACTCTGATAAAACCAAGTCTCAGACAGTAATTGTGCGGGCTGCGCTTATTCGTTAAATAATTTACATAAAATACACAATGCAAATTTTTAAATAGCATGTTTACACAGACAACCATGAATAAACTAAAATAAGAGGGTAGACACTGTCTCGCTTTGTTTCAATTTGACAAAT
Organism: Polyodon spathula; assembly: GCF_017654505.1. Lineage (NCBI taxonomy): Eukaryota > Metazoa > Chordata > Actinopteri > Acipenseriformes > Polyodontidae > Polyodon > Polyodon spathula. Next base: position 40,878,895 of record NC_054544.1, read on the forward strand.
TTGTCAACACTACTGTTTTAAAGATCACTCATCTCCAGTACAATTATTCAGAAAAAGTGGATTCGTAAATAAATATACTACAGTGTTTCCCTTGTCTGGTAACATAAAAAAATATAGAGATAGAAAATTAAATTCTACATACTGAAATTTATTATTTGCCTCAATAACAGTCAGTTATAACAGAAATTCAGAGCTTACCCGGTATATTAACACCTGCCTCTGCTCACGAATGATTGGACAGCTCTTAGATCTTTCACTTTCCCACTGGCTACTCACTCACCTTCAATTTCATGCAGAATACCGTGAACGGCCTCTGCTTGCTTATGATTGGACAGCTGCATAAAACTTGGCAGATATGACTCTCCTATTGGTTAAACTTACTGTCAGTAATTCTAACTGAAACAAACACAGTTTATGTCCCACCCAGCTAACTTATGACTGGGCTACCGCAGAGACAATGCAGATATTCAAATCGGTTGTTCATAACGCAGAAGCCCTTCAGGAAAAAAAAAAAAAATGTTACGTACGTACAAGCACAACATAAGCGAGCAGCACTATCAAAAGACTGCTGTGGTGCTTTAGTTGGAAAATGTGTTTAAAGCTTTCTTTATTTTCCCACGCTACGACCCACCAGAAATGAGTTCACGACCCATAATTTAAGAACAGCTGCCGCAGGCACAATGGCCTGGCTTCGTGGGCACAAATTTGCCCTTGGGCACCACTTTGAGGAACACTGCTATAGAATGAACTAATTTTGCTTCACAAAGTCGAATGAAAACTGCTGAATAATGTCATGCTAACGTATTGCATTACCTACTGCTTTATTGTTTTCCACATAATGAAAAACTGATAAAAATTTAAAAATGTGACATTTCGAAATCTAACATGAAATACTGTATTACAATGATGGATTCTGGTAGACGTTTTTGATATCATTTTGTAGTTTTTGTAGTTTCTTTGATTACATGATGTTAAATACAAGAGCTAAATTCTATTTATATACTGGTAGTTTTTTTTTTTTATTATTTATTTATTTATTTATTTATTTATTTATTAAACGTCTCAATCCTAAAATTCTAGCTGACACAAAACATTTAGCCATAGCTGTATGTGCAAGTGATGGTTGTATTATAAAGTGGGAAACAATATCATAGGCTAAACCCACTGACAAGCGCTGTAAATGAGACAAAGCAAATCTTATTCTCACAGCTGCAGTTCAAACAGTAGACTCCTTGTACAGTCTTGTCTTTTGTTTGAAGCCGGGATGTACACGGAAACTGTCCAAACCACATGTCATAATGATGTCTTTAAGTACCCCACTCACTTAACCAAGAACGGCTCACTGCACAATCATTGTATCTGTGGACTGGTCAGAAGTAGGGGGGTCACTGTTTCTAGTTTCAAATTGAATTGTCCAATCACAGTGGTGTACAAGCATCTGCTGAGAGCTTGGGCACTAAACCCGATTTCCCTTGAACCGCAGCCCTACTTGCCTCTGAGCTTGTGGAGCAGTTTAAGGCTATGAAGCTTTAAAAGAAGCCGAGATCTCCAATAAATCTAGCAAACACACCTCCTAGTCCCAAACTGTACATATAAATGCATATCTGTGCCAGAATGCATACATGCTGGAACTTCTAGTGCCAGGCTGCATAAAATATTATGCCCCCAACTCAGACAACAGCTTCACACAAAAAAGGTGCCGTGATATTATTTAACAATCAGATGTATAATCTGTGTGTGACATACAGGAAATTAAGCAATCCAAATTAAGCACGTCTAAAATGGAAACATCAGCTGCACAACCATCAAGCAGAAATGAACAGGTACAAAACCTAACGAAATGCAGTAAAATGTTTATTTTAGTCAAACCTAACAGTTTAATTTGTTCTCAAATTAAAAAAAAAAAAAAAGGCTACAATGATATAATACAAAAAAACATGGATGGGGTTTTCGTTGAGTCTGTTTTTGTGCCTGTTCTTTAATTGGCTTGGGATTGCATTTGGATAATTAAAAAAAAAAAAAAAAAAAAAAAAAAAAAAACAACACAACAAGGAACGCTAATAGAGTTCTCCAAAAGCTTTGATTCTCTGGAGCCTAGTAAACCAATATTAAATAGAAAGTCCTAATAAAATCTACATGCCACTGGAAACTGCAGGAGTGCTGCCTCCTGTGCTGGTTATCTACAACTATACACCTAAAAGGTACTAAAGATAAAACTGGGTCATTTGTCCAACTTCTGAATATGGAAAATTAATGTATTTTAAAAAGCTGAGATAAGTGTTTTATGTTCATGATGTGCACATATGTACTAATTACAATTAATTTGGGTAGACTATATATTAAAAGAATTATCATACCTTGAGTTGCAAGAGTGAAGGAGCAACAGGATTGAAGGTGGCACAACAGGAACATGAAAAGAGAAAAAAAAGGATGTTAGAAACCAAATCCTCTGAATGTATTATAATATGTACATTCACATATCCATAAACAGTATACATATTAATAAGACATTAAAAGCAGTGCTAGCAATGAAGGGGGTGGGTTGATTAAGTGCTCTTCACATGTGTAAACATACAGCATCATGTACAGTTGCAGTTACTGTAAGACACCAGCAGAATTAGTGGAAAAAATAAGGTGAAATTAAAAGTGTGTGAACCTACAGCTCATATCCATAAAAGATACTGCACCAGTAGCTGGAGAAAATCAACATCTGTTGGCTTTACAGATACTTTCACACAACAGCAGGTATTACTGCCCTATTTCCAGTTATTTTGAGTCTCATTGTGCAAAAATCTCCTTTCACATTAGAAAGAAAAAAAAAAAGAAAGCTATGTGACTTGCATCGGTAACTTCATTCTCCTAAAGCATCAATTCTAAAAAAAACACCTACGACTGAATAAAGTACAGGCTCATCACCATCTCGTCACAGAGGAAGCATCACTACAACACCTGCTGTATGTAGCACAGCACCCCTGATACGATTCCTCCTGGTTCACGCAAGCAAAAGCCAGCACATCAGTGTTATTGGGAAATGTTTCACTGGCCTGGACTGCATGCAATTTCTTTATTTTATTTTTGAAGACTTTTCAACCACCATGCTCTGATAACTCTTGCCATCTGTCAGTCTTGGTTCTGCCACTGTTTTTTGTAAATGTCTTTCCCTCTCTCCACTCCCAAGAGGGCAGTGTCCTCCCTGGTTTTCAAACAAAACACTCATCACCTTCTAGTTACAAGCAGCCTTCTGCTTTCAGACCCTGAACTACTGTCGCTGAAGAGCAGAGGGCAAGTTAATGCCCTGAGGCGGTGTGTTGAGAGAGTTGTAGCATATGGTGATGACTTGTAGTGTCCTCCCCGATGGCACAAAGTCCAATGGTGACCACAAACAAATTCAGCACAGTGGATAGATATTATACAATTGATTTTTCTTCCATTATTGGTGACAAAGCGGTCCTGTCTCCTTTGGCAAATTTATTCTTGGACTCACTGACTGACCAGAAATAGAAACCTGAATGAGGTTGTGACCCTTAGGGAAGTCCTGCATTGCTTGTTACTGTTGAGTATTCCCACCAGCTCTTACGTGTGCAACACAAACCCATAATTGATATTCTACTTTAAAGCAGCAGTTTTTTTTTTTGATGTATGAATAAGAGGAAGGTATACCAGCCTTGCAGAACTACTGCAGCAGTGCAGTTCACAGTACCAGCTCTATATTAGTGAACTTTATTGGGATATAAATATGTTTGTACAGGCTCGAGTGATGTACAACTTAAATAGCTGTTCCAACACTTCAGTATGGAGAATCCGCAATGTTTTTTCACTTAAATTGCAATCGTTCAGACGATTTAATGAAAATGAATTTGGCTGGAGAACTTGTCCATCGGTGCTGACAGCTATCCGCAATGTTGGCCGGCTAGTGAAAACATGATGACATCATGCAGTCTAACGGATGAATGAAAAGTAAGCAGCTGAAACACAGGCTTGCCTCCCACGAAAGAACCTGGCCTGCCACACACAATGCAGAAACTAAATGCGAATCACTCTGCACTCAGGTAAGGAAAAAAAAAAACCCTACTCGATGGCAGGGGGAAACCTTAGGGAATCTACGGCTGAGAGTAGCCCTTCCTCCAGGCTCTAAAGACGGCCGTCTCCTTGTTTGGCCTCGCCACATGTGACCAAGAGGCCAAAGAAAAAGAAGAGACATGAATGCAAGCAAAAAGGAGTTTTTATGGCACTTGGATATGACGTGTTGATTAGTGGGCGGGTTCTCCGTCCAGAAATACATCCAAGTTTTTCCAAGTATTTTAACATATTTGTGCTGGATGGAGAACACATCTTGGAGTTATCAAATAATAATAAAAAAAATGTTATCAATTCACTTTGCTCAGAATGATAAAGATATGCAACAAACTTTATGACTGTCTACACATGTTAAATACATTTCTAAGTTAAAAGCAAAATACATCGCAAGCAATATAAAACACAGACAACTGGAACACTGGGTCCTATTAAATACTGTAAATGTTTTTTAAAAAGGCACAAACTGGGGCTGATCCAGAGCGTTCTTTCATTTGCAGGAGCCCTGAACGTGTTCCCTGGTTGCTGGTATCCCCTTCTGCAGCTTTGTGCCTGAACCCTGCCAAACCTCTACTGCTCTCTCCATTAATCTGCAGATCGGACAGTAGCTCTGTGCAATTGGTATGCGCCAGGCCTCCACAGCACCACCAGTGCCAAAGGGTTATAATTAAGTACATAATCTAGAGATTCTACCACAGCTGTTAACTACCTTGAATGTACAATTACTTTGGCAAACAGATGTGAAGAGGCATTTAGAGGTGCCTTACCTCCTTGTTTAACACATGGCAGTGTACCCCTCCTATGCCCCCAAACAGTGGAGCTTTTTTTTTTTTTTTTTTATTCCAGTCACAGAGCAGCCAAAATAATAGGAATACACAGTCAGATACCTAACACAGCTCACTGTGTAAGGAACTTTCCAAGCAGTTGGGCACATTCTAGATTTAGGTTAAAGGGACAAGATCTACAAGATTGTCATCTTGCCTACAAGTATTGGTCAATAATGAAATGCTTACTGCATTTCATCTTTAATTGAACCACAATTAGGTAGCAGAAATTAATTTGTTTACTGTGTATTGAATCATTTGTAGGCCCACTTGTGCAGTCTCATTTTAAGGCATTTTTATCTCACTTTGTTGTCAATTTTTTTACGTGACCTCCATTTTGAACAACTCGGTCTTCAGTATGTTGTTATGAGATGTGATAAATGAACTCAACATTAGCTTCAATAACCATTTAGACAATGCTACCAATTACGTGGGGACAACAGATAATGTTGTTTCAGAGACTGTAAGGCCATTGCAATAGTTCATGGAACTACTCAACATAAAGGCATACTGCATATATATCAAAAGATTTACTGCAGGCCTGCAATACCATCTATTTTAAGAATAAACAGTTTATGTCTAGTAGTGAAACTAGTACACAAACCAAGATATAGTTTATTTCTATAAATTGCTAAGCTATTTACTACAACAAAACTGACATTACCACCTAAATAGCTGTGGTATTAATCATCGGGTCTGAGTGTGGGAATTGGCTTTCACAGGAATTCTTGGTATGCCCCACTAACAGAAAAAAAGGATTAAACGGGATATTGAATGGGGACGGTGCGGTCCTGATCCTGGGTTAGAGTGTAAATCCTCTGCTGTGTCCAGTCGCCCTGCATTGCCAGCTGCCTCCATCCAGGAACAGCTGCAGCAAAGCTTGAGCCCACAATTACACACCCGCCCCAGCGCTCATAAATCAGCCAGCAACCATGGTGCTTATGGGCTCGGTCTGCTGGGACAGTTGTTGAGCTAAAACAGTAACCTATGACCTTTCCTGCAGCTGGTAGATAACTACAACAAGTTTTGGGATGGCTGGTGCATCAGTGGCCAACAATGCAATAATAACCCTGCTCCACTAGGAACAGGCTCAACTGTTATGGTAATTTCCCTGAAGGTATCAGACGTACCTGGGTGAATGGCCATGTCCGGTATCCCTCCAGACAAATTTAAAATTAGTAGGGCTGCAACAAAGGGTACATTCTAACCTTCAATGGTACTAATTTGCATAATTTACTGGTGACATCACCACAGCAACTTGTTTATTTGATTGAAAATCCTATTATTTTACAGGTAAGTCATATAAATGGATTAAAACATTCAAATGTAGTTTAAAAATACATTATATAGAACAGTAATCTTGTTTTTATAATTTCAATTAAAAAAAAAAAAACAGGTTTATCTACATGTAATTGATGCTGCTTGCAATACAGTAAGCTTGCATTGCAGCAGCACCAACTGCAGCGGATATAGGCAAAACAAAGCTTTATTTAACAGTCACCATTCCGAGCAGCTTATCAGTCAGTCACATTTTACAACAACTACTACTACTATGACTACTACTACGAAGAAGAAGAAGAAGAAGAAGAAAAAAGAAGAAGAAGAAGAAGAAGAAGAAGCTAGAAGAAGAAGAAGAAGAAGAAGAAGAAGAAGAAGAAGAAGAAGAAGAAGAAGAAGAAGAAGAAGAAGAAGAAGAAGAAGAAGAAGAAGAAGAAGAAGAAGAAGAAGGGAAGGAAGAAGAAGACTGCTTCTTTCTTTTCCCTCTCTTCCTTCTTCTCCTTCTTCTTCACTTCTCGTTCTTGTCTCATTTCCGCTTCTCTTCTCTTCTGGGTGCTGTTCTTCTTCTGCTTTCGTGCTCTCTTCTTCTTTCCTTTTCTTCTTATTCAGACTTTTTCTCTTCTTTCTTCCGAGACCCCGGACCTTTCTTCAACTTTTAGTTTTCTTCTTTTCTGTAAGAAAACGAAAGCATCTTCTCTTTCACTTAAAGTCTCTTACACTATACTAATGAAGTAACTGTCGAAGTACGGTCACAACTGAGAAGTTATAAACGAGAAGAAGCTGGCACTTACTTCTATAAGAACAAAGAAGAAGAAGAAGAAGAAGAAGAAGAAGAAGAAGTGACCACAGAGATTGGATGTGCCTCCGTGATTCATCAACAGTCGCTTGCACAGTTTGCATTCAACTTTATTTGCTCGTCTGTGCATTTAACAAAAAAAAAAAATATTTCTTTCAATAGAGCTTACGCTATACAATGCCTTTCTGTTGAGGTGGTGAATGAAGATATTTGCCTCTGGTTAACACGAGCTGGAGATATTCAGGACATATTTTAAAGAAGCATTACAATCGCTATAGGTACTGCCCCAGTGCTTTGGATAATATACCCTGCTATAGAGTTGCGACATATAATGATTTGATTGGATTTTAATACAACAACTTTTGTAATATGCATTATACAAATCAAAAGACCTAATTGTGCATGAGAGTGACATTTAATGTCTGATTTATGGTAATCACACATTGTCAAACAATTTCTGTTAACAGTGAGTGAATGCGTCTGACGAACCTTCAAAGGTTTAAAACAATCTTTGAATTCGTGGCTAGCGAACAAACCTTCTAATACAGCCCTAAAAATTAGACAGAGCACACATACACAGTGCTCCGCATCAAAGAAAAAAACTAAAAAAACAAATGTAGGCCTATAAATTAATATTCTCAGGATTTATTTAGATGATTTGCAATGGTTCTAAGTGAAAAGCACATAATTATTTGGAATGATGAAAGACAACTTCTCACAAGTGGATTGTATTTTCTGGTGTCCACATTTGAAACCATTATGAATGCATTCCCTTGAAAATAATACTTTAGTAATCCTTTTATAAAAAAATAAAAAAATAAAAAAATCGGAATGCATATTCCGAGTGCTTGTATGTCCTTGTGGAAGAAACACTGGTCAGACATTCTCTTAATTCTTTTTACACCTCTAACTCCACAAAGGATTGCATGGTGAGGAAAGACAGCTAGCTTTCTGTAGGATAATGAAAATCCTCAATTGGAAATTTAACACTATGCAGGGTTCAGAAGAAGTTGACTGCACAGTAATGTTTGCCTACTGATGCCATGATATTCAAACAATGAAACAGGAACCAAGCTACCTATGCAAAGAAGCAGCATTAAAGCATTTAATTCTGCCTCAACAATGTTTTTAATAGAAGTTAATTTGTAAAACAGACCCTCTCTCAAAATACAATACTAATTTCTTGTTAACACTAGCAGAAGGATACAGAAGTGTCAGTCTAGACCCAAATTGTGAGTGAGAAGATTTGCAAGTTAAAAAAAAGGATAAACTGAACATATTAACTTAATTCCTTTTAAAGAAAATCAATGGAAAAAGGTAAAGGGGTTTTATTAAACAAGTCTATTCCTTAAGAAACGTACTTCCTTTAGTAAATCGATGTTGTTGTACTCAAATGTATGACAATCAGTTGACTGTTTTCCATGTACACTGAATTACTTAAATGGACAATGAATATGTTCTGTAATGTTTGTGAATCAATCTGGCTAATAGGGGGGACTTAATGATTTTCATAATGAAAGTTTCAGTGCCACAGGGAATGTAATGTGAAACACTCATTTGTTTCTAAGGGTTCCAATGAGAAGCCTAACTGTTCCCTCTAAGTAAAATCCCTAAGCAACTAAAGCCCACTTCAGCAATTTAAACCATCATGCTACATTACGGAAGCAAACTAGTGTACTTTTAACATCCCAGCATTCGAAAGCAGTGAGTTGTTTAATCCACCAATCTGCAAAAGACTGGGTTACAGAAAACCTATTATCTTCCACATAGTGATCACACTGCTTAATGGTGTTCCACTGTGCAGGTCCATGTACTGCAAAGCTCTCTACCTTACAGTGCCAGAGAAAATGGATACTTCACAGATGAGGCAGATATTTTCTTCAGGAATGGTTCACTGTTGTACAGTTGTCCCACGTTATACCGCCCCCCCCCCGTTACATCTCCACCCACCAACTTCCCAAGCTAAGCAAATGTAATCATGGCCAAGTAAAACAACAAAGTTATGCAGTTAACCTCTGACTCGCTTCCCTAATTCGTTGTTAACTGAACGTTCATACCAATGTCATCAACACTCCCGCTCCCAAAGCAAAACAGAAAGTACAAAATGGAGAGTCGATCCTACATTTAACACCAGATCAAAAGAACAAACAAATCTGCATGTGTGCATCTGAAAATAAGAAAGCAAGACATCGCAAATGTTTTCTCGCCTAAGTGAGGCATAAACTGTTAATCGAAGGACAATTGGATATGGAACAGTATCAGTTTTGTATTACAGTTTTGTAAACAGCAGAATAGTTTTTTGTTTTTTTTTTAACTTTTCGTTTAAGAAAAGTGTTTGCCTGTACATATTCAACATTTTTATTTTTTTTTTTTAAACGGCCTGGAGATACTGTAATTGTATAACTAAAAAAATAAAAAATAAAACGTTTGAATTTATTGCACACATAGAAGGTTGTTGGTGGATATGGGCGTTTTGTTTTTTTTGACCCTCACTATAAACGCCACCCTTGCTTATTGCCCGTTTTTGCCCATGGCCCTTACCAGGCATAAAGAGGGTTGACTGTAGTTAGTAGTTTCTTGTTAGTTATATACCAAAAATACTCTTCTACATGAGTGGTTTATCTAACAAAACTAGGCATCTGATATCAGGAACTGTTTGTCTTTTGACTTTTGTCTAGTTTCTGCAAACCAGGAGAGTGTAAAATGAGGTGCCACATTCCTGGGGTTTAAATTCCTTGTCCAGGGCAGCTGATAAGCTCAAAATGGAAATCATTAAGCAGCCCACCCTGACAGACCACCATGATTTACACCATTGCCTGTGACTGGCCTCATTAGAGCGAGTGATACACAAGCTAACTGAATAGGACAGGTATTCCTAGACTTCACACTAGGGCACCGTCCACTGAACGGTTCCATCAGAAGTCCTGATCCTCCTGGAATGGTAAATTCTGTCAGCCTGCCAGCAACTGGCACTGTATCGAGTTATCTTTAAATTGTGTTGCAACGCCTCCCTGCTTCCTTAAATATCCAGGCAAAAGGGTGGTCTCTCCAAAAAGCCTGCATCTGCCTTACATACCTCCTCTCACCTGCCCCGTCCTTGCTCTCAAACAGCTCATCCCTTACATTCAAGGACTGTCTCCTGCTAACTGCAAAAGTTGATCTCTGGGTCAGACAAGGGCAGAATTTTGAAGCTGCAGACGCCAGTTTTCCATTATACAAGGGATCAGCAGTGCACAGCAACCTGACTGCTGTCTGGCAGCACCAAAGCATAACTGGGCTTTGGAAAGCTTAGCTATGGCAGTCCTCATTGCTTTGTTGAGGCTGTGGACCTTGTTATGAACCACTTCCAAAGCCACTCGGAAAGCTCTGTTAGAGGGCCCTGTTTATGATGCCTCAGTACACCACAGCCCAGATGAACTGTCGGTTTACTTTAACGATGAAACCAACTACATATCTAATTATATATTTTTTTTGTTGAAATGTACTTTTAACCAGGGGTCTAGTTGGTTCAGCAGGTTCATTAAAAAGCCTTTAACTATCTCAAGGGCTGCTGGGTTCTAATCTAAGTGAAATCAGTTTGTTCATCTCAAATGGTCATTAGTCTGAACCACAAACCATGCAATTAGAAGCATCGCTTCAGAGAGCCCAAAGACTGCAATGCTGAAAGGTGGTCTGGCCAAGACTAAGATGTGCTCACAGAGCAAACACAACACTGTTGAAGGGTACATTTTTTACATTAATTGGTATTAGCACCAAATCTGTGCTTAACAGTTTGAAGTTATCGATGAAGTTTGCCAGAGGACACCGAAGTGTCAGCCTGGCACCAAAACTGTGAAGAGAAGATGGTCTTTATATCATGAACAGTAAGACATGATGTCAAAAGCGTTGTAAACATTTAACATGAAGGGAGGGTGAAACTTAAATAGACATCGCCCTGAGAACCCACAGATAAGCCTGTTTGTCAGATAAAAAGCTAAAATAACATTGCAATAAACAACACTTGGTGCTGGTAGCCATCAAACACCCCTGTGTGTCTCCGACCTGATTGGTCACAGATCATTTTGTTTCAGGGCTTTCTGAATTGGCAATGTAAAAGGAACCAGTTCACCTTCAGCAGACATATTAAATTCCATTCCAGTCAGAAGTGATTGAACGCTGTTCCACGTGATTGATGTCTAGGCTCTGATATTCTAATACATTCTGGATATCTCAGCCTTTTTTGTGCATAAATTGTGTTTTATTTATTCATTTATTAAAATGAACAAACCAACAAACAGTAACTATATGGTTAAGAGAAAGCATATATCACTTCCTATTCAGATATTGTTGATATCTGATAAACAGTAATCAAATATCCTTTTTTATGTTTTATATTTGCCTACAAAAGGGTTTAGCCAGTTAAAAAGGAAGTGCAATTATTCTCCTTTCAAAGTCCCATAAACCTTGTGTGATGGGGTGAGTGGGACCTTGTCTCTTGTTACATTGGCAGGTGCTTGAGGTGGCAGTGCCAAGCCCATGGTGCGTGCTATACTGGTGGGCATGTGATGGGGGAGGGTTCCCTGGTACATAACCAGATCAACAGGACCGGGAGGGCTGTGTTGAGCTGCTCTCCCTCTCCTTATGAAACAGGGAACAGTGGACAGGGAAAGGAAATCCATGTGCACACACCAGTTGGAAGGTAATTGATTAATTAGCCAGTAGTTGGAAAAATAAGGCAGTGCTGCAGGGATGTAAGCAGGACTGGGACATTCAAATCAGGGCTGAAGCAACAATCAGGCAGCTAGACGGCTGCCGTCAGAAAAAATAAATAAAAGTGTAGCAGGTGATACAAGTGTGGTGGTCAAAAAATCTTGGATTTCATTTCATTTGCGATTGATGAATCATGGCTACTCTATCACACCTTGTCTATACACATATTTTGGACAACCAACTATAGCTAAAGCTTAAAGGTTCAACTTCTTAGACCACTATTGCCATTAACGTTTCACAAAATAAGATCTTATTATAGACGGGGTGGGGAAATTGCATTATCCATACCAAACTATTTTTTGTGAGTGCTCTGTCTGGCCGTCACTTTTTCCACCAAGCCCCAAATTCATTGATTTTTGTTATTTTAACCCCCCCCATAGACTGGAATGCATGCCTCAAGACTGCTGGTGCCACCTCAATCGCTATCTCCCAAAGAATCCCTTCTCCCCAGTCCTTTTTTTTTTTTTTTCCCCCCTCAGGGAGGCTAATATTTCAGTTGTCAAGTCTCTATCTTTTGATATGCCATAAAACAAAAGTTCAGCTGATACTGTAGCTGATATTACCTAATACCCCCCTCTAATGCGTAATAAATCCAGAGCTGGAGGGGATAAGCAGAAAATGAAAAGATGAATAACTCATAATAAATAATCCTTTGTTACATATTAACCAGACTCTTTTACAGTATAAAGACAACTCATATCTCAGAGATTTAAACTCGATTTACCCAAACCCAAAACCCGTCCCCTGCATCTGAATTCCAAACACAGTAACTATCCACTGCATGATCCAATCAAATTTGTTTTTTGTCACACACACACACACACACACTGCACAGCGAAGCAGGGTGATAAGACATACAAATATAAGGATGTATCCTTCCACTTCATTCAGTCATCCCATGCCTGACCTTTTAGCATAACCGAGGCAGAAGTGTTAAAGGGACTAGGAGCTCTTAAAATAAACAAATCCCCTGGGCCGGATGAGATCCTCCCAGTAGTACTCAAAATAAATGAAAGAAGTTCTTTACAAATCGCTAACCAAGATCATGCAACAATCTCTTGACACAGGGGTTGTACCGACAGACTGGAAAATTGCAAACGTAACACCGATCCACAAAAAACAAAACTGAACCAGGTAACTACAGACCAATAAGAATGACTTCTATTACACTGAACAAAAATATAAACGCAACATGCAACAATTTCAAAGATTTTACTGAGTTACAGTTCATATAAGAAATCAGTCAATTGAAATAAATTCATTAGGCCCTAATCTATGGATGTCACATGACTGGGAATACAGATAAGCATCTGTTGGTCACAGATACCTTAAAAAAAAAAAAAAAAAAGTAGGGGTGTGAATCAGAAAACCAGTCCGTATCTGGTGTGACCACCATTTGACTCATGCAGCGCAACACATCTCCGTCGCATAGAATTGATCAGGCTGTTGATTGTGGCCTGTGGAATGTTGTCCCTCTCCTCTTCAATGGCTGTGCGAAGTTGCTGGATATTGGAGGGAACTGGAACACGCTGTCATACACGTCGATCCAGAGCATCCCAAACATGCTCAATGGGTGACATGTCTGGTGAGTATGCAGGCCATGGAAGAACTGGGACATTTTCAGCTTCCAGGAATTGTGTACAGATCCTTGTAATATGGGGCCGTGCATTGTCATGCTGAAACATGAGGTGATGGCAGCGGATGAATGGCATGACAATGGGCCTCAGGATCTCATCACGGTATCTCTGTGCATTCAAATTGCCATCGATAAAATGCAATTGTGTACGTTGTCCGTAGCTTATGCCTGCCCATACCATAACCCCACCACCACCATGGGGCACTCTGTTCACAGCGTTGACATCAGCAAACCGCTCGCCTATATGATGCTATACACGCTGTCTGCCATCTGCCTGGTACAGTTGAAACCGGGATTCATCCGTGAAGAGCACACTTCTCCAGCGTGCCAGTGGCCATCGAAGGTGAGCATTTGCCCACTGAAGTCGGTTATGACGCCGACCTGCAGTCGACTTCAGTGGGCAAATGCTCAGCTGTCCGAGTGGCTGGTCTCAGACAATCCCGCAGTCCAAAAAGCCGGATGTGGAGGTCCTGGGCTGTCGTGGTTACACGTGGTCTGTGGTTGTGAGGCCAGTTGGCGTACTGCCAAATTCTCTAAAACGACATTGGAGGCGGCTTATGGTAGAGAAATGAACACTCAATTCTCTGGCAACAGTTTTGGTGGACATTCCTGTGTTGTGTGTCAAAACTGCACATTTTAGAGTGACCTTTTATTGTCCCCAGCACAAGGTGCACCTGCGTAATGATCATGCTGTTTAATCAGTTTCTTGATATGCCACACCTGTCAGATGGATGGATTATCTTGGCAAAGGGAGAAATGCTCACTAACAGGGATGTTAGTGCATGCATTAGAACAAATTTGTGCACAAAATTTGAGAGAAATAAGCTTTTTGTGCATATGGAAAATTTCTGGGATCTTTTATTTGAGCTCATGAAACATGGGACAAACACTTTACATCTGCGTTTATATTTTTGTTCAGTGTATGTGCAAACTTAAGGAAACTATTCGATAATGGATAATTACAAAGCATATTACATGGTTTATTTAGATTTCCAGAAAGTTTTTGACAAAGTCTCGCATAAAAGATTAATTCTCAAACTGAACGCAGTTGGGATTCAAGGAAATGCATGTACATGGATTAGGGAGTGGTTAACATGTAGAAAACAGTAAGTACTGATTAGAGGAGAAACCTCAGAATGGAGTGAGGTAACCAGTGGAGTACCACAGGGATCAGTATTAGGTCCTCTGCTGTTCCTAATCTACATTAATGGCTTGGATTTTGGTATAGTGAGCAAACTTGTTAAATTTGCAGATGACACAAAAATAGGAGGAGTGGCAAACATTGTTGCAGCAGCAAAGGTCATTCAAATGATCTAGACAAGATTCAGAACTGGGCAGACACATGGCAAATTACATTTAATAGAGAAAAGTGTAAGGTACTACACACAGGCAACACAAATGTGCATTATAAATATCATATGGGAGATACTGAAATTAAAGGAGGACTCTACGAAAAAGACCTAGAACCTTTATGTTGAAGAAATGTCTTCATCTAGACAATGTGGGAAAGGTATAAAAAAAAAGGCTAACAAGATGCATGGATATACAGTAAAAAGTGTTGAATTTAAATCCAAGGAAGCAATGTTAAAACTGTACAATGCATTAGTAAGACCTCATCTTGAATATTGTGTTTAGTTCTGGTCACCTCGCTACAAAAATAATTTTGCTGCTCTAAAAAGAGTGCAAAGAAAAGCAAACAGAATTATTCTGGGTTTAAAAGGCAAGTCATCAGCAGACAGGCTAAAAGAATTGAATCTATTCAGTCTTGAACAAAGAAGAATACGCGGCGACCTGATTCAAGCATTCATAATTCTAAAAGGTATTGACAATGTCGACCCAAGGGACTTTTTTTCGACCTGAACAAAGAAACCAAGACCAGGGGTCAAAAATGGAGATTAGACAAAGGGGCATTCAGAACAGAAATGAGGAGGCACTTTTTTACACAGAGAATTGTGAGGGTCTGGAACCAACTCCCCAGTAATGTTGTTGAAGCTGACACCCTGGGATCCTTCAAGAAGCTGCTTGATGAGATTCTGGGATCAATAAGCTACTAACAACCAAACGAGGAAGATGGGCCAAATGACCTCCTCTCATTTGCAAACTTTCTTATGATCTTATGTTCTTAGACTATACCAAGCTTCTGATTTCAATTCAGTCCTTCTAATCCATTTTTTTTTTTTAAAGATATAGGCCTACAGGATTTCTTGATTTGGCAGGCTTCAACAAAATAATCCTCTTTTTCAACACCCTGTACACCATTTCCAACATCCGCTTACAATCCCCGGAATCATTTCAAAATCAAATCCCATGCACACGATCTTCACTTCCATGAAGGAGGCTTTAGTTAGTTGGGTAGAAACATGTATCTAAAGACTCAGGGTTTTATTTTTCTTTTCTTTAAATAAAAAAAATCGCATTACTGGTACAAAACTGAATTTCCTGTAACTTTTACACCTGATCTTCAAGATTAATGCTGTTACAGACCTCAAATCCCACTTTACAATCTCGCATCACATTAAACAATACATACAAGGCTGCTTTGCACTGCAGATTCCCCTCCCACACAGAATAAGGCTTTACAGCGTGGCTTGATAACTTTAATGTCACATTAGTTGGTTCATCTTTTTCCACACTACTGTCTGAATACTGCAGCATGTCTTATTCTTTACAGTTCTTTGAATTGTTCTGCCTATAAAAAGACTGATCACCTTACCCTTGCCAGATCCTCTTGGTATCCCTGCTGATTTTCACATCACAAAGCAAAATACCAGTAATTCTCTTGGCTTACAGAGGAACTTGCCACCCTAATCAATGCATTTAATGTATCATCCCTACATATTCTTAGGAGAGACCTTTGTTCTTCTGAAGCTGTTGTAATTTACATTCACGAGATCTGTACGGATTGTGGAGCAGTGCCTTTTCGTGTACTTTAATACTCTTGTGCTTTTGCCGTCATGTTTAATTTGTTAGATTGATTCGATACAAAAGCACTTTGAAGATCAACTTCTTTAGGGAATCAAGTGTCTTTCATTAAATCAACTAAACTTTGCTTTTTTTCTATTTTTTTCATGAATTTCTGCACGTGTATTGATTGTACTCTTGATAGAAGTAAATAGACACTCCATCTTCCATCAATTCTGTGAAAGCAGTCTGTAAAATCCATCATCTCACTCCATTATCAAACTTTTTTCATTTTTTTCGACAGTCCTGAGTTTGCCAATGGAAATGAAAAGAGATTTAAAACAGTTTTAAACTCTGAAAGTTTTAAATGTGGTGTTTTTCACTTGTGAAATGATTACATGCACTATGTATTGATTTATTTAAAAAACAGCAATGCATTATTTCAGTTCGTTATGACAGCCTTTATATAATGATGATAACAACAGCACTTCATTTCACATTGCTATCCTAACTAAATACAACTGTTATTGTAGCTCTTAAAAGTTGCTTGGTTCTAGTTTTGTAAAAGTCACAGGTGTTTTACCTCTTTCAAAATATAGGTCTTTAATAAAGACTGGTGTAAACCCGTTGGAAATATGGCTCACTTTTTAAAAACAAGAACAGACAAATGTTCAATAGGAGACCCAAAGCACACTGTGTTTTAAATCCTGTCTACTTCATATGACATGGCAGAGGCAGGCAAGTTTAGGGTACCTTGCTGTTATAGATGATACTGCTTTCAAGAAATCAGTTGTTCATTCTGACTGAGGGACGCGAAAGAGATGAGACAAGAAAAAAGGAAGCTTCACACTTATTTAAAAGGAAAAAAGACTGCACAGTTGCTTACTGAAGTTTTTACACTATTACAAAAACTGAACTCACGGATTGCATACAAGGTCATGGAGGTAAGAGATAGTGAAACATATAAACCAGGAACAAACACTTCAATCCATAGTACTGCTGGGGCTTGTCCCTCACATGGGAAAGCACAGCCTTACCTCGTGGCACAGAATCATCTGACTGACCCTGTACATGAAAAGCAGTGGAATTAATGTAAAATTAATGGTCAGTTCAATCATCCAGGCAGTGATAGCAAGATAAGCCAGGGGATTTGCCATCAAAAGCAGTTCCCAGCTATAAATTCTGGACTATCAACTAATTAATTGCCATTAAAAAAAATGCTTATAATTAAGAAATTGCTAATCAGTCTCTGAAGTGCCATTCACTCACTCTTTGTCTTAAGTGAAGACTGTGGCTAAAGCATTCCTTGTGTCTTATCTCATAATTGCATCACATTCAAATTTCTCCCCAAAAAAGGCTTCTTTCTGCCTCCTTAATTGAGATTTACATTCCCACTCACACATATTAATATCTTCACTTATAAATGATGCTATAGTTGACATTGATGTATTAAAGGAGTCTGCTTAGTAATCTGAGCTGATCTTATCAGTCTCTTCATTAGTACAGCAATGACTTCCATTTGCTTTTTTAATTGTATAATTTAACTTGCAACAGCCTAGAAAATAAGGCATACACAAAGCATTGCATTGCCTATTAATGCTCCAGTCAATGTTTTTGTGTAGGTCCTACAGTACTACTATATACTCAGTGGATATTACATGGGAATGCATACAACATACATCTATTTATAGTTATAAAAGAACGATTTCACAAGCTAAAAAATATTTCTTTCTAAATTAAAATGTAAAAGCTTAAAAAGAATACATAATCCAATGTTAATACTAAAAGAACATCAATTTTCCACTTGCATACCTTTAATTCACCAAGTTACATGTAAAAAGGTCCTCGAGTTTAAATAGGGCTTTAAATGTTCGCATTGCGATCATTTAAAATAAGCAAGATAACAGTTTTCATTTACTCCTCAGCTGATCAGGCATATCCTGAGTCTCTGGCACCCATTTGCTGGCGTTTGCTCAGCAGTTAGCGTGTTGGTTTAGCTGGTTGAAAAGGCGATATGTTAACCCTGTTTGCACAGTTTGTGTCGGTACATTCTCAGCGTGTGTGTTTGTGTACGTTCAGACCAGGCTGGGGAGATGGGGCGAGCAGCTTATTGTCACACAGAGGCAGTGTTTTCTTTTCTTGCAGCTGACAATGTGGGAACTGGAAAACGGCAAAGCAGTGCTGGGGAAACAGAGAAGCAGGACAGTGGTTCCCCTGGTGAGAAATGACAGCCTCCAGTGCTCAGCCAGAGAGGGATCGCAAAAAACAAACGTCTGGACCGCTGGTTCTCACAGACAAGCGTTTTTAGTCTTGAATACAAATCAAGGAAAAAATAAATTCACACAGTCAACCAAGAACCCTTTCAATTAAAACCTAATCCACAACTTCCAAAATCAATCTAACTCAGAGGTAAAACTAAGTCAATTAATGGCAGTTTTATAATATTCAATCTCTACGCAGGTGTAAACCTGACTAAAACAGAACATGTATCAGAATTGCTGAGGTGGGCCCTAAAGAGCCCTGCTTTGGATCTTGGGCCTAAAGCTTAACATCTCTGATTTAGGACCTTGGTTTTGTAAGGTTTCAACCTGCATGACTTTTGAAATTAAGACAATGACTTTACAATGGCAACTTGCAGTGTTTCTGTATAGTTACATACAACTGCACAGAGCTACAACCTTTCCCATTGTTAACTGTGTTTTTCTCTCAGCATGAATGCTGTGCAATAGGCTTTAACCCAATCTACTGTGCTGTGGTACAATCTATTAACACTGGTACTCTATTACAGTCTGTGACCATATCATCTTGTAATCCACTGGTGTCAATGGCACAAAGGCCTACCACTGGTCGTGCAAAAGAAATTAATGGATTCCAAGATCAGGTGGTGATATTTCAATACCAGCAGGCAGTGGCCACAGGTTCACAACCACCAGATTGTGGATCTCAGGTCAAGGTAGGTACTGGTAGATACTGGGGTTTCCAATCAGTGGGACATGTCGACCTGCTCACCTTGCTGTGTAATTTGATTATTACATAGGCTGGGGTGTGACAAACTGCTTGTAATCAGGTTAGTGTTTGTCAGCCGTTCTCCCTCGCCACACAGCAGGAAAACATGGGTCCCTGCCAGGAGTCCCTCAGAGACCGCTGGCAACATGACAGAAAAACAACAGGGCAGGAAGTCCCATTACTGCATCGAGTGCCTATTTTCAGCAGCTGTTAGCATTAGACCTGGGAAACAAGATGCACCGGGCTGTACCTCTATATGTTCACATCGCTGGTCATCAAAACATGCATATGACACATAACATGACACGCAGTGAACCACACTATATTTACTTAGATAGCAATGAGTGAAAACACACTGTGAGCCTGACATGGAATTTCATTTTGGTTTGCAAAGACTGCACTGTGATTGAGTTTAGAACAGTACATCTTTTATACACACGAATGCGTCAAGATGCGTTTATACTTGGAATGGTATTGAATATGAAATCTCGAAGCACGGATGTGGAGTTGAGAATCCTAAATCTTTTATAGAAAAAAAAAAAAAACTGCTTCAAAAGGCCTGCTTATTCATAAATGTGTTAAATCTTTGAACCTGTGTAATATCGACTATTTCACCAACAGTTACTAACTGCTTTCCTGCTGTGGCAGAAATAAGAGCAGTTGCAGGTTGATCTTCTGCCATTGATGGGCTATCAATTTCTACTCATGGTTCAACGCTATACTAAGACTTTCTGTATACAACAAGACATACTACATGTTAAAAGCAAATGTATTTTGAAGATTTGGTAGCAGTATCACAGATAAACTCCACTTGCAACAATGTGAGGAATACAAATCGCTTTTTCCTGGGTTACTAAATGTACTACCAATAATAGTTTGTTGGGGATCCCCGAGTGGCTCACCTGGTAGAAGTTCAGCCGCATGGTGGGCAGGGGGCAAGTCATACAGCTCAGGTTCACCTTCTGGCTGTCTGAAGAGAGCGTCACATTGGCTCTGGCGCTCCCGTGTGTTAGGGAGGTAAAACCAGCAGGGACTGCTTCTCCTTATCGCTCTACAGTGAAACTTGCTGGCCAGGCACCCAGTGAGCTCACAGCAGACACCTGCAGGGCTGGCCTTTGTCTTCCAGAGGTTGGTAGCTCGCTGACATCTGCTCTCGAGTTCCTGGGTGAAAAAGCAAGCTGGCTTGGTCGTGGGATTGAAGGACGTCCAGTGAAACTTTGGGTCTCATGTGGGAAATTACTGCATTGAGGGGAAAAGCGATTGGGCATTCCAAATTGGGAGAAAAAAAAACAAACAAAAACAAAAAAAACATAATTGGACACACTAATTTAAAAAAAAAAAAAAAATCGTTGTTCATTTTTTGCCACATGCTTTTGTTTTTATTGTTACTGTAGTTGGAGTAAGAAACCCAACTTTCCTTTGCCATCTCAGTAGGGAATCAATTTGGCCGGGGGACCTGAAGCAGGCAACGAGCTTGACTGAGTCATCACCTTGTGGAGCAACAACTCAACGACTTTAGAACACACAAGCCAGCCGTGCCCTGATATGTACTGAAAGATACAGGGCAGCAAAAAAATGTCACGAACATCACAGATCATTAGAAGTACACACTGTGCGATAGACCTCTACCATTAAAACGAAAATGGAGAAGACAAGATCAGTGAAATACCAGGCAGAAAACAAACAAACAAGAGAGCAGGATTCTGCTTTTCTGCCAGTTCAGAGTGTATTATGATAAGGCAGAGTTACAAAGACAAACTAATATCATTAAATAAAACAGCAGAAGACACCAGCAATAATAATATATGGTGAAAATGCTCTTATGTTTGACTGAAACATATACTCAACCAAAAACATTTCACTTGTACAAAAAGGGCCAAACAATCAGCAATGAAGTACATTTATTCGGAGCTCTCTGTACATCTGCTAAATATTTCAGGTGTCAGCACACGGCATGTTTTTTTTTTTTAAAATGCATGTTAATTTATATCTAATGATTTATTAATTACATATTAATGCAGTCATATAATTAAAGGTAAGATCCAGAACAAGTCATCGTAATACATGACTGATCAAGAAGGCACTCAGTTTTATATAATTCTCTGAAGACATATTTTGTTCTGATACCCAGATCATGCTGCATGCAAGGTTTTTTTTTTTATGATTTTATTTTGTTGTTTATTTATTTGCTCTCTTTGTAACATTTAAAAGAATTCCTGTTTTTGGTCCCTCGTAATATTAAGTTGACATGTATGTCATGCATCCCTCATAATGTACAGTACAGTACAGTACATGCATAATCCATTTTGAATGCTTCTTTCTCTCTCCACCATCATCTGCCACCTGCGTAACCCTCATTAATCTGTCTCTGTGCTTTAAAATCTCTTTTACGTGTATTCCTGAATCAAATCCCCTTTCTATGATCTAAGTTTCTATTCTTGTCTAGATCTGTGTATAATCTACCTGTCTTATTCAAATATTTGTCTGTCTGCCTAACATAGTCATGTTCCTATCCATCCAGCACCTGTCTTTGTCACATTTGCCTGAATAGCCCTTCCATCTGTCCTGTCTGATTCATCCCCCAGATGACTAATAGAGGGTGAAACTTTAGATGTTTGCTTGTTTTTCTTTTTTTTTTTTTCAATTCTATGCATTTAGTGTAAGTTTTTGTGAGTATGACTGGGAGATTGGTTTATGGATCTTTTCTTGAGGGTTCGATATTTAAAATCACAGTTCCCACATTTCAATATCACCGTTTAATTTTTTAATTTTTTTATAGGCCAAGGAGAAATACATGTTCCAGGAACATAGCTGGATTTGGTTGTCACTTGGCAGTTTGAAGTAAGCTAATATGAGCTACTGCCAGACATATTTAAAAAGTATTAACTCAAGTGCTAAGTTTGCATCACTCTTTTGTAAAAAGATCAAATTGTTAATATTACAAAACTAGCCAGAAACAACTAACATGTTGTGACACAGTACTCCCCGCACATGTGAATATTATGTTTTGTATTTGTTGTATTATTATTTAAAAACATAATGTTTAATTTGTATAAACAACGTTTTTTTGTTGTTGTTTTTGCAGCATGGAGTGGGTTTAAGTTCCCCATCCATGCTAATCCTGTGCAGAATGTCTCCAGATTAATTAATTTATTTATTACTAATTTGGAGCCACGTGTATATAAACCTGCAGCTTTGACTGATCGAGGCTGGAGTGTTCAGGAGTGGAGGACGGGAATAAGAGAAGGTACAAGAATAAATACAAAATAAACAAGTGCTATGTGTGCGGGTTCAACACCAGCATGATACTTGTTTTAGTTATTTCTTGTCTGTCTATTTGTTTTTGGCCAACGTGCCATTTGCATTTGTAAAAGTGTTTTCGTTTTTTCAGCCTTTTTATTTTGTTCATTTTTTAAAACGCGCCACAGCATTTTAAATGTCACCACACAAAGCCATCCGTGTCACACATGTATTTTGCATTATTTAAAGCTTCATAATAGAAACTTAGCAGTGTACTGTTTACAGCAGGCAATGCTGTCATCGACAATAATAGATCTACAGCAATTAACATTGAAATCATAGTAATAGTAAACCATGGAAATAAATTCAAATACTTGATTTGATTATGATGACAAAACCATTGTACTGAATATAATCTAAAAGCATCAATATGCCATCTCTTGCGATGAAATGGCTACTATGTTCCTGAAAGTAACTATTTTTATATACTATAAGTGAGGGTTAGCACTTTGTTCTACCAGCACCATCAATTTCAACTATATGATATATTAAAACTACATCTATCTCCATTGGTGTTCTACCAGTATCTCTATTCATCAGTTACATAGGTTTAATATTAATGTTTTCCCATTATGCCAAATCCCAGCTTTGGGATGATCTTACTCATGTAGTGTAATAAGATATCATGTGTGACAGATCTGCTTAATTTTAATGTATTTCCACAAGGCAACCAAGGGTGTGTGTGTGTGTGTGTGTGTGTGTGTATATATATATATATATTATATATATATATATATATATATATATATATATATATATATATATATATATATAACAGTTGTTTGTTTATTTTTTACTACATTTACTTAAAAAAAAAAAAAAAAAAAAAAAAAGATTTACTATAAAAAATAGCAGTGTAACTGATTATACCATGAAGCAGTTATTCTTTACCTTGCATGGAAAGATAACAGCCTTTAAAAGCACAGCTTCAAATTCATACTGGAGTGTAAAATCTCAAGTAGGTATATATTTTAGCTAATGCCTTTTTTTTTTTAACCTCAGAATGATTTAACTACATAAATGCAAATTGACAATTACTAATATATAAAAAAATGAGAGCCCAACATTACATATTGTAGTGGTGTAATATATCCACAATGCAGAACACACTGCAGTGGAGAGTAAACTTGCAGGATTCTATCTCTATAACCATCTGCTTGTACCTTCACTCATCTACCTGAGCTGCACATGATTCTTGATGTTTCTGCCCTGTCAGGGAACACATTCATCTACCGGGCTGCATGTCACCTGCGACAATATTGTATTGGTACAAACAGCGTATACAACATGCCGGGTTACTCGCTTAAAAGGGGTGAACATTAAAAGCAACTGCCTGCAACATCATGTTCTGATTATCTGCATAAAAGCATTCCTGTGTCCTCCAGGTCAATTTGCCGCTCCCCCCGCAAGATGGCACAAATCTGCATCCCGACTTCCCTTCATCCATGAAAAATCAATCAGGAGTGACAGTGGCAGCTCAGCTGCAGCCAGCCCTAGCACAGTCGCCATCACGGCAATCCTGGAGAGGTGCCCAACTAATCTCTATAAAATCAGAGCCGCGTACACACTGGACAAGGGATCGGCCAGGATTACACAGCGAGGAAACAGACTTGAGCCACGCTGCTTAATGATTACTCTAGACAGCTAGCTTCATTCCATCAAAGCTCATCACTTTTTTATAGTCTTCTGAATGTCTGATCCATTTGGAAAGCGCCTCAGCATTAACAATTGAAATGTTGCCTATACTCAAGGCAACTTCTTTTTAGAGGCATCTATGAATCTACAGCTAGGTGAGACAGAGAGAGAGAGAGAGAGAGAGAGAGAGAGAGAGAGAGAGAGAGAGAGAGAGAGAGAGAGAGAGAGAGAGAGGTGTTAACAACAATGTGCTTAATGATAATGGACTACTCTGAATAGCAGAGCTGCCCAGTGATAAAATGTCCCTAAAGAATTGTCTCTGTCTCCTCTCTCTCACCTTGTGTCTTCAGGTCAGTGCGCCAAATCCCAGAGTGGATATATGTTCTCTGTCTCACTCTTAGAAAGGAGAGGGAGGTCTCTTTTATGGAATTTCGAATACTCATGTACATGAACCTAATATCAGACACTATTATTCTACATATGCGCCACAGAAATGACCTAGTTAACACTAGAACCGCCGCGGTTATACTCATACCTAAAACCGCT
Organism: Polyodon spathula; assembly: GCF_017654505.1. Taxonomy (NCBI): domain Eukaryota; kingdom Metazoa; phylum Chordata; class Actinopteri; order Acipenseriformes; family Polyodontidae; genus Polyodon; species Polyodon spathula. Next base: position 40,903,640 of record NC_054544.1, read on the forward strand.
GCTGGCAGTCATTATCACAGTTACATTTTAAACAACATCAACATTAAAATGAAAGACAAATATCCGATACAACTCAAAGGTTTTATCAAACATCTACACAGCCAAAATGCTGTATTTAAATGAACAATTAAACATAAAAGGGTTCATTTTCTAACTTACCACATATAAAGCACAACTTCAAAAAATGGTCCGCACCCAACAGCAGCTCTCTCGCACACGCACGCATGCATGCATGCACACACACACAAACACAAACTACCTAAAGTAGTGGTATGGTCCCATCCCCAAACATATGGATAACATGAATGCACAGGACCACATTAAACAAGTCTGCCAACCTGAACTGATCGCCACAATATATTGAACTTGCATTCGCGAAGAGATATTACTTATAATAGGATTCGAGTAATGAATTAGTGCTCGAGTAATTATATTTTCAACTGGAGATCACTTCCAAAGCACAGTGCCACTGTTTGTATTAACTTAAGTTTAAATGGTTATGTGGAAAGCGCTTGTTGTCTCTTACTCAACTGGAGCTTAATAAAACATTAATTTGTTTGTTGTGTGGCAGCTGGTGCTGCTGTTTCAATTGTTCCCCTTGTTCACAGTTCAGTACGCACTTGGGGACTCTGACATGCTATGAAGCTCCTGGAGGGAATACAGTAGACTACCAGTCCTCCAACCCCCCATCTCTTCCCTCTCCTCTAGCAGTTCACAAAGGACGAGGAGCTTGCCAACATGTGGTAATTTCACCAGTGTGTTGTTCACATCCTCCTAACCTGCATACCGTCACCTGGTGGTCCACCATGGCTGCACATGGAAAACAAACAGCCAGTCCCAGGTCAAAGTGTAATTCTGCATGCCTGCAGGCACAGGAGTCTTTGCTCTGAGGTTACTAGGAGGGCATCTTTGCCATCTGTCTACCTACCCACAGGAAACAAAAGCGGTCATTTTTCCACTCGGTATACACGTCTATTTATTTATTTATTTATTATTTTATTTTGCACTGTTCTCTCAGTGGGAATACCTTTTTTCATTGGCAACCTGTGACTTGGTACGCAAGAAACCGTACGACTGTCAAGGCAGTAGTAATAAACGTGATATACATGCTCTGAAATTGTTCCCGCCCATTTTCTGGGTCTAGCATTTAGTTCCTTGCCTAAACAATCATGCACACAAGGAAGGTCTATTTTGTTGATTTAAACAATGATGTACCTTACTATTGCCATTGCTTAAATCTTTAAAAGAAAACCAGTGTTTCTAAAAGTATATGCAAGCATCCTAAATGTGTGTTGTCTTTAAATATAATTAAAATGCCAGGCTTTGTCCTTTTTAATACTTAAAACTGTGGCAGTAATTAGGCCAGCCACTCTTCAGATCAATTGAATCAATCCTCCTAACAGAAAGAATAGAAAGATATACCTTAAAATCTAGAGCACGTTCAGCGTTATAATCATGCAGCAGCATAGGTTTCGAAACCCCTCATGCTTCACTCCCATCTGCCAAATCTCAGGCTGCACTGATGTAAACAGAACTGGAAATATTGACCGCATTTAAAACCTGCACATTATTCCTGATCGCTGCAAAAACAAGGGTATAGGATAGCAAACGGATCTCTTACATTTCTCAAAATGCCATAAGTACGGTTGAGTCTGCTACCCTCTGCCCCCAACCCCACCCCACCACCCTGTATCTCACGACCCAGTGGGAACACAAAATTTTTATTATTATTATTATTATTATTATTATTATTATTATTATTATTATTATTATTATTATTATTATTATTATTATTATTAATAATAATAATAATAATAAATACAAACATTTCTGGACAGGGCTTAAAACTCCCAGTCAGTACAAAAATGTCACTGCAAAAAATGATTCCCCAATTCCAGAAACATACATCTGGGTAGGCAAACTGGTTGTCAAGGCTGCCTTTAACAATTTGGAAATGCAGTGGTGTAAGAAGTCATCCATATTAAGGAATGAAGGAAAGGGTCAATGAGTTTTAGAGTGGCCCAATAGCAAACTAGAACTTAGTCTCTAGAGGCTTCACAATTGTTCGTAAATTATTGCTGACTGAACAGTCCAGCAAGTGGCTACAAATCTGTCAGTCCAACTTCCTAACAGTACCACAAACGTTTAAAATGTCTCTTCCTAGTAAATACATCCAAGGAAGTAATCCTTTTAAAATCTATCAAACTCCTGGCAAACCAACCCAAGGACTGAAATATCTTACATCTTTTGCCTAGGAATTGAAGGATATAAACCTTAAAAACCAGACACATGACTCAAAGAAGAAGAACGTTAGGTTTTACCATAACCATGATTCCCTGAAAAGAATGACAACCATTATCTAATGGGAAGAGCCTCTCTGACCTGTCAATCACTAAGCACATATATAAAAGCTATCAGGGCCCTGCTGTGAGGGGGAAGTCCAATGAAGGCGCCATGAAACAGAGCCCACAAAGTCGCTTGGCCCCTGGTGGAATGGGCCATAATGTCTCCCAGCATGGGGAGTCCGTCTGTTCATACGCCAAGCGTATGGCATCCAACACCCAGTGTGCTAGATGTTGCTTCTAGAGCAGGACCCATGGCAGACAAACAGCTGGTTGGACTGTCTCCAGGACGCTGTCCTATCCAGGTAACAACGCAGAGCCCGGACCGGACATAGCGTGTGCCGTTTGCGATCCTCCTCTGTCTCACATGGGGGAGGTCTGAAAGCTTCCAAAACCACTGGTTGGTTAATATGGAATGAAGAGACCACCTTTGGAAAAAAGGCCGAGCTTAGTTCTTAATGGTACCCGTGAGTCATTACTAGTGAAAGCCACACAGGTGTCATCGACGGACAGTGCATGAAGCTCACTTACTGCTCTGGCTGACGTAATGGCTAAGAAAAAAGCCACTTTGAGGGAAACAGGGCACAGCTCTGCTGAAGCCATGAGCTCAAATGGAGGACCCGTAAGGACTGCTAGCACCAGCTACAGATCACACTTAGGGACCATGCTTCTCATCGGCGGACGGAGCCTCTGGGCCCCTTTAAGAAATTGCACTGCCATGAAGTGTGCCTCAGCGGGCACAGAGTCAATTTTATCGTGGCACATCGATACTGCTGCCAAGTAGACCTTCAGAGTAGATGCAGATTTTCCCGCATCAAACAGGTTTTGTAAGAAGGTTAGAATTGTCTCAATAGGGCAGGTCACAGGGTCGTGACCCCCCCAGCAATGCACCAGTTTTGGAACACCTTCCATTTATATGAATACTGGGCTCTGGTGCTGGGAGCCCTACCAGAGTGTCTCTACCACTGCGTCTGGCAGTCCTGGTCTGGATAGACAGCTCCGCTCAACGGTCAAACCCAGAGTTGGAGCCGGGCCATGTTCAGATGCCACAATAACCCCCCCCTTGGCTCAGGAGGTCCCTGTGGAGTGGGAGCTGCCATGGTTGGCCCCATAACATGTTGGAGAGGAGAGCAAACCAGGGGCGCCTCAGGCCATCTGGGTGCGACCAGCAACACCTGGGCTTTCTCCATCCTGATGCTCTCTAGTGGCAGGGGCAGTAGTGGTAGCGGAGGGAACGCATACAAGAACTCCTGTGGCCAGGGGTGAGCTAGCGTGTCTACTCCCAGGGGATCCCCTTCTCTCTCCATAGAGAACCACAGGGGGCAATGAGTTGACTCGGCTGTGGAGAAGAGGTCGACTTGTACTGTACAAAACCTCTCCCAAATTTGTTTCACAACCTGAGGGTGCAGTCTTCACTCTGAGCTGTCTGGTGCTCTTCTTGACAGGAGGTCTGCTGCTCTGTTGGCCACACCGGGGAGGTGGACCACTCTGATGGAACACAAGTTTCTGTGCGTCCAAGACAAGAGTCTATGCGCCGCATGGTGAAGGCCATGTGAGCGCAGGCCGCCTTGGTGGTTTATGTAGTCGACGACTGTCGTGTTGTCCGTCCGGACCAGCACGTGTTTGTGCACTAACTGCCGACGAAAATGAGATAGCGCTAGGGCTACTGCTTGCAGTGGTTGGGCATTTTTATATGCGCTTGCTGCCACTAACCTCGTATTCCCTTCCCATTCCAGACCGCTCCCCAGCCTTAGCTTGAAGCGGTCGCATTCTCAGGAGTCCTGGGTGCAGCCTTGCCATGTGTCCAGTGGTCAGTCTGGCTGTAGGGGGAAGGTGGCAGCCGGAGCCCCTCGGCGCCGAGGAGGAGCTTGGTTGGTGGTGAGAGAATCAATTGGCGTCGGAGTCGGCGCCGAGGCCGAGAAGGGCGCCGGTAGGTGCTGAGCTGGATGGTAGCTGGAGCAGAGTCAATCGCCGTCGCCTGACAGAAGCTTCCGCAATAGGTCACACGATCAACCACAGTAAGTAACTACCACGAGATAAGAAAGAGAAGAGAGCTTAGCACCAATCTCTATAGAGGGGTTGGAACCAGCTGTATTCAGTAGAATCTACCTGAGAAGACTATGTCTCAATATACTCATAAAATGTATAATCCCATAGTGATCAGTTTTGTAGGCTAGAGACTCGATCCTGAGCGTTTTCGCTATGCAAAAAGAGCCAAATTCCAGCACAAGGAGAGTGCAAAGCGATCCTAGTGTTGTCTCAGTGAGGTGAGAGAGAAAATGGCGATATGTTATGGTTAGGACGTCCCTCTTCAGCCGGAGGTGGGAGGGACTTCCCCTTCACAGCAGAGCTAAGATAGGGCAGCTTTTTATATGTGCTCAGTGATTGACAGGTCAAAGAAGCTCTTCCCATTCGGTAATGGTTGTCATTCCACTTGAAAGAGAACAATGGCTATGGAAGCTTATAGTGCCTCTGTGTGTGTGTGTTTTTTTTTATAGCCATGAAGCCAAGTGCACAGCTTCTGTATCTATATATGGAATCTGATGCATCTGGACAGAGCATCAATAAATAATGGTTCCAGGACTGAAAATCAATGACATCTGACCATACTGAAGGTGAAAAAAAAGAGTATAAAAAGAACTAAGTCTCCCAGTTCATTTTCCCACATAAATGACTACATAAACACTGCAGGTTTGGCTTCTAGTTAGTGACATGTTGATCTTCTTTTAGAATAATTAGGTTAGGAAAGTCACCAAAACTACTGTTGTGGTTTAATCAAGACAGACTCTCATAGTCACAGCACTACCCACTATATAGCTAGAACTATTAAGAAATGGGTGGGGTTGTCTCTGACATAGGTCATCATTTATTAAGTGAAGCATGAAGAAAATGAACATGAATGGAAAAACCCTCAGGACAAAGCACTTCTGAGATGCATACAACACTGAAATAAACTGAAAATGAACCATGTCCCAGAGTCCAAAACTATCACAATCACAAGGTCAGTGTTCAAATGTATTCTTAAGAAATTCTGGGTCACACGTCATGCACCACTGTGTCTCAGTGAGACCTTGGAGTAGTCAACTGAGCGGAGCCAAAAAGCAAGACTCCAGGCTATTTCAAATAGTCCTTGGTATAAGAGCTGTTTTGTTATGATTTCTGCCATAAAAACAAGAAAGTCAAAAGTCAAACAAAAAGAAAAAAATGACTGTTGCCTAGAGAAATAAGCATTTTGAAAACAATACAGTGTGGATAATAATATTAATTTAGACAACACAACAACGTCACAACTGTCTTTCCTTTCTTTTGTACCATTATGTTCAAAGCTACCTGGTGGTTTCAGAATTTGCTAATGCCGGTTTCCTAATCAGAAGCTACATTCTAAACTCGTGCTGTAACCTTCTGTGGCCTCCCTGCCCAATTACCCTGACTGATAACAGGTTCTGCAGCCAGGTTCCTCTGTGCACTATTTTCCAGGCCCTTACAAATGATGGGACTTGTTGTGCACGCCACCTCCGTCCCCTGGAGCACCCAGCAAAGGAAGAGGGCCAGACTGAGAACTGGATATTCCCAGACTAACGAAATGCTGCGTTAATGAGGTACTGTCATCAGCAAAATGATCACGCCTACAGAAAGTGTGAAGTGTGATTATATATATATATATATATTATATATATATATATATATATATATATATATATATATATATATATATATATATATACACACACACACACACACACACACACACATACACATACACCACACACACACACACACACACACACACACATACATATATATATGTATATATATATATATATATATATACATACATATATATACATATATATATATATATATATATATATATGCTATATTATATATATATAGATAATAGTGCTGATAACAGTGGCTCATTTGTGAAGAAGAATGATGTGTGTTAATAAGCAAGCAATAATATTATTACTACAAGGGGCCAGGGTAGTGCAATTTGTGCAAATCTGAGGATCTAAATATTATATTTGTATTTTTATTGCGGGGTCAGGTTTACAGTGATCCCACTGACTGGACAGCCCCGTCTCAACCAGTGAAACCGTACATTCTGTCTAATAAAAATACACTTTATCCAAAAATTCCCCCCACCCTTGTGCTCCTATGCTGATTGGCTGGATATACGCAAGGAACCCGCCAAACAGTTCACAGCCGACTCCACACATTAAGATAAAAAAAAAAAAAAATGTCTTTAAGAGAACAGAATGGATGAAAATAAATGTACATGTTTAGTTTTATTGAATGTGATCAGAGTGGTAGTCCCATGGACCGATTCAGTCCACAGTTGACAAGAAAAGCAACACTGGTGAGCACGGTTTCCAGAGCTCCTGGTATTAAAATAAAGTACATCACGAGACAAAAGATGAACAAGTGTTTCTTACCAGCACGGTAACGATACCATGGTCTTTTTCATTTCTTGGCTTTGGGATATATTTTAAAACTGTTACTTACAAAATTATTTGTAATAAGAATAAATGCAATAATACCATTTTTTTTTTTTTTTACCAAAATAGACATGTTGCTTCCAACTGTAATACAACTGAATGTATTGTTTATTATGGGCTTTCAAAATAGTTAGTAAATCATAAAAGGTGGTACACAATGGAAAAAGCATAGGAGTAGGATGATGCAAAAGCAGGATTTTTTATTTATTTATTAATTTTTTAAATTATGTCTGTCTTGTTTATGCACAGTGGCTGTAGCGTAAACATAATTTTAAAACATATTTTGGAAATTGTATGCATGATCGATATTTAACGTGGGAGTTGTGTCCTTCCAACTACTGAAACTGCCCCAAGTTGTTGGCAAATACAGTAGTGTTTTCTATTCTAAGCGTGTCATTATTTGACATTGCCATACTCTTAATACCGTAAACAAAACTGTTATGCTTTATTTAAACCATTGGTTATAGTTTTCAATCTGTATGTTTTGAGACAAAATAAAGATTACAAAATATATTTATGTAAGATAGGAAAACAGCATTTTAATATTTAGCTATTTAATCCATTACCGGGACATGGGTCAGTATGTAGTTAAAACTGAATCAGATGAAATAGGAAATTACCCTCAGGACTATCTAAAAATTACAAAAGTTTCTATTGGTACTTTTGCCGCAGTGGCAAAAATTCCTGACTATGGCAGTGATGTATGCACAACAAATCTCTACAAACAGAGATTTGTGGTTTGCTGTCAGTATAATTCAGTAGTGCTGTTTTGTATTGCATCATGTTTTTGTTTTTTATGTGTCTAACCTTTTGCGTCAGGGGCACAAAATCACCTCTTGAACCCACCATGGAAAAAACACTATTACATTCAAGGAACAAAAAGATCACAGAATAAATCAAGTAATCTCTTACCTGAAATTGCAGAGTGGCAATCAAGCACAGCAGATGGCAACATGAAAGAAAGGGGGGAAAATGACAATTAGTTTAAATTCACAACCTCAGAGAGCTATGTAGGCCTCAATCAAAGTACTATGCCAATCCAAATTCTGCATCTGTGTGTGTTATGGGTACACAATCATCTGCCAAAAAGTTGTTTCCACACTGTCGGTCAACAAAAGACAAAAAAAGCCTTTTGCAGTAATAGGAAGTCAAATTTGGCTTGAGGCTGACTTTGAGGCTTTCATCAAAATCAAAATCCCTTACTTTTTTCTCAGCAAGGCATCAGGCAAGTTTTTTTTTTTTTTTTTTTTTTTTTAAACTGATTAACTGTTCCAAGGTGGGTTTCCCCAAGTGCTTCACACACTGTCATTGCTTTTAAGCAAATGTGAATTTCACTTTTGAGTTGGTGGGGTAAGGGGAGCCATCAGTAAGCCATTTATCTTAGTTTATAATATATATATATATATATATATATATACTATAATATAATATATATAGAATAGAAATATAGTTATATAATATATATATATATATATAAAATTAAATTAAAAAAAAGGCTTATTATTATTCTTCATGTTGAACTTTTCATTTATTATATACTTCACTTCACAACCCTCTCCTAGACATTCTGCATTAATTAGTTCCACCAAGCACATATAGTGCCATCTTGTTTTACTGAAACTATGGAACAGGTAACTCCAAGCAACGAATAAACATATTTAATGCTTGTGATGGCAGGGCTGTAGCACAAGTAGCTGGCTTGCAGATTTCTTTAAATGGCTGCTCGTTGTCTTTACCACAATATTACACTCTAAAAAGATTATCCAAAAGCCAAAGATGATTTATCAACATAACCACAGAATATTCCAATCTTCACCCCCGCTCAGATGTACTGAGAGAGCCAGTAATAATTTAAAATATTTTTATTAAGCCAAATGTATGATAAACTGGATTATCTTTATCTATCTACATGGCCAGCTTGAAAGCAGTAAAAAATTTTAACCAGAAACCATATCATTATAATTTATTATCACCATCAGAAAACAGATTCTGGGCTTAGCGGAAGACCCCCTATCAGCAGATACACCCAATTACAAAAAGACCCATTAGAAATGTCAACATCCCAGGTGCAGAAACCTGTCCTCCCACTACAGATGCTTCCATGTCCTCCTTAACAGGCACTCAGAAGATCTACAGGCTTGACAGGTCACACACAATTGACCTTTCATCTGCAATATATTTATTTTTTGTAAGGGGTAGCGTTGCAATGCTTATTAGGGGCCGAGTGGATGATGTTATAGGCCGGTTCAAGTGTTTGGGGAAATGCAGCAATATCATAACCCCCCTCTGGTATGTCAACAATGCCTTCAATCCATATCTCTACCACCACGCACGGCCACTCAATCCCCCTTCATGCCTCAGCCTAGAACAGGGATGGAACAAAGAGCAGGACTGGAAGGGCCAACTTTGGCCACCCCTGGCCTAGACTCTTGTTGTCTTTCATTTTGGAAGTGCAGTTTTGCTAATGAAAAAGTACTGCAGTCTGGTTTGTAATGTATTGTGTAATGCCCATCTTGAATGGAACATGCAGAAATTGAATGGGATTCACGACGAAGGATATGGTGTGCTTTATCCAGGTCACTTCCATGGAATTCAGTTAGTCAGATACATAGAATATGCAAGCCATGGAAATATAGATCTCTTCCTCTTAAAGAGTTCTTTGGTTGACGTCATTATCGGTCTTCCACCATCAAAGCAGCCAGTAACCAGACCACTGGAAATTATTATGCTTATCTAGATGACTTAGCGCATTCATTTAAAGTTATGTAGTTCATAACTGCTGACGAGCACATCGAAGTCAAGCAATGAGGTGTTTCAGATGATTTGTGGAGATACGCTGAACAGTGCGGCTCCTCAAAGACATCACAGCACGGTACATTAAAGTTCTCTTAATGGTTTCTTTACGTTTCTCGAAACTTTCCACCCACGGCAGCTGACTTTGCAGGTTGCGCGATGGACCTGTCAATGACTGTAATTGAGTTTGATGAAAAGGTTGTTAAACACTGAAGTTTCAAAACTAGTTAATAGTTGCATAGTTGTGTGGTTATCTGAGTTTGAGATGAGTCAACATAAAAAAAAAAAAAAACCACAACACCACACAACTGTGTTAGAGAAGGAGGAGCTGAACCAAATGGCAGGGTTAGGGTTGAGTAAAACTCTTCACAAGGTCTGCCAGCCAAGGCTCAGAAAAGTAATGTACTTGATGAGTGGTACTTGAGTAGTTTTGGCTGAGAAATTATTTGAACCAAGAAAACCCAAGGCCAAAATAAGTCATCTCCTATTATTTTCTTCCCTTCTGCAAAAGATGCAGAATGCTTTGTAGTATTATCAGGACTTCCTCTGGAATTATAGCAGGAGTTTGAAAGCATAATGAAATTAACAGAGATAAGGGGTTTGTAAACATAATGAAATTAACAGAGATAAGGAGGTAGTACAAAAATCACATTTTTTAAAATGTGCACAGTAAAGTACCTGCCAACAATTAGGTACATATTGTCCTGTGTACAGCTGTCACTACATAGGTGATCATCGAAACAGCATCTTTGCGTCCACAAGTTAATACGTCGCATTCAAATAGCGGTGACAAAATTCAGCTCGCTGCTCATAATATCCTCTGCTCCGCTCTTTCTTCCATTCCACTCCACGGCTTGCGATTCCCGATCTGCACCCCTGCTCCAGACAAAATAGGCACGCTCCACATAGCTCACATGGTATTCAAATTTTTTTTAATTCAAATAAACGGGCCGTTGCCCCGCCCCCCCGCGTGGGGGGAGTGGGGTGGGGTGACACTGTGTTGTGATTGCAGATGTAATGTACAGAAATGAATACTAATTAATCTTCCTTATTATAAATTGCAGAGCTTGACCCAATTAAAAAAATAAATAAAAAATCCTCAGCGATGATCAGCAAAGAAAAAAAGCCGACAAAGTGCTCACAGATGTTATCTAATTCAATTCAAAGACGCTTCCTCAGTACTATTAATTGGTACTGAAAAAATGTGCACATTGAAAATAAAGTTAAAAAGTTAGGAAATACCATCCTGCAATGAACAGGTTTCTACGATGTCATGTACAGGGTACTCACCTATTTCAAACTTTGCATGTGATTTATACCTAATTAGCTTTATACTGGGCTTATTTGTTTCCAAGGGAGCTCAAAGCCACCCACTTACACATGAATGAGTCTCTACGGGTTGAACAAACCACCCGTATGAACAATCTTAAGCGTGCAGAAAATATAAACAATGTTCACAGCGTTGTATTGGGGCATAACCGTAGAACTGTAGAACAACAATACAGGCTATATAATAACAGCAGACGAATTATGTGCAACACCAATCACATCAAACAGAAAAGAACAAAAAAGCCTTTTTTTTTTTTTTTTTTTAATTGAATTCTCAAGTCTGCAAAACATAACTTTGCCTAACTTTGGTTTAAAACTGGAAAATTAACTGGTGAACACACACAGGCATCATGAAAAATACGGTAAAGTGACTGCATCTGTATTTTTTTTTTTTTTTACTTTTGTGCAAACTCCATGGACGAACACGTATTTAAGAAAAATAAAACCTTGCTCAGTTCTTCTCAGTGCTGTGAAAGTGCGGGTCGGAAATGTCCGCCCCACGCTCCGCTCCCCCGCTCCATATACAATTGGCTCACTCCGCTCACACTCGCTGGTCACATCTAGTGTCTCTTATTGTAAAAGATAAGTCATCTGACCAGTCAGAACCACAGTGTATCAATTTGCAGTCTTCTCACTCGCTGCATGAGATGATTATAGCTCAGGGGGACAAATATATAAGAATCTAATAAGGTAATATAAGCTCTTATATAAGTTACACCCCATGTATGAACTTTTAAATTCTACACTTGGTATACTAGTTGTCCAGCTAAAACAGAACTGATCACGTATTTAAATTGATTATGTAGAATACTTCTCCAGGTCTGTACTCCAGTGGTCTGCCTGATCAGTTTCACTGAATAGAATGATAAACGGATTGTGATTGGAGGAACTAGACACACCATTGGTTGTAGCCATCAAGGAAGTAAACTAAAAAAGGATACAGGCTTTGCTGACAGAGTCAAAGATGCCAAAGGTTTGTTGTGTTGGGCAATAAACTGGCCTTCAGTAATATTCTACAAACAAACAAACAAACAAACAAAGTATTTCAGTGTTCACATTATGGAAACTCAGTTTCTATCAATATTGCTGAAGTTCAGTTATGGATAGAGATACATTCTACAATCTACTAAAATAAACTAAAAGAAAATAAATAAATAATTCGGCCCAACTAAGAACAAATATATCTGAGACCGTTGCATGATGGATTCTTCAGTAGTCTTACCCCATTTTATGCCTCCTTTTTATTCTGTCCAAGACTTGGCCCCTGCAGTTAATAAATGGCCAATGGTGGATTATGGGAACAGTGACCCTTGCTGCCCCTTTCCCCTTTCTCATTCATTAGCCAATGCCTGGATGAATAATTACAGCGTATGTTCCCACTCAAGGAAGCAAAAACAGGTACTAAAAGAGACACACAACATTTGTTCCAAACTGCCACCATAAGCTATCATAATGAGCATTCTCCGGTTCTCACTTCTTACAGTCAGATCTCAGGGTGAGAGATTATATTAAGACACTGGCTCGACAAATGACTGTATAGCACACAGGAGTCATCTTTGAAGCTGCAACTTAATCACGTTAACAAGAACTTGGCTGCATTGCACTCTTGATCTGCCCTCAGGCCTCCTCCTGTGATGCAAAGCACAGCAGCGAACTGCCTGACCTTTACCCTTTGACACACACTCTCCCGCCCCCCTTCCTCCCTTTATGTTGCCCTGTCTAAAAGGAGAAATTGTTTCCCACTGAAATCAGGGCAATGAATCAAGACTGGCTCCTAATTTCCACTTGGAGGAACAGTGCAGAACCTTGACCTCTTCAATTCTGCTGGATACAATTTATTTATTTATTTTTTATATTGGAATTTCAAGAACAAAAAAGAAGCGCCACTGCCACCACCAAACATAAGTCTTATTCCTCATTAGGATATTGTATTTACAAGCCACTGTGTTGCAGTTGATCTATTTGTTTTTCAGACTCTCTTTGAAGGTAAATTCAGCGTTTCCTGCCACAACAGTATAGTTCATGTTCAAAAGCAAATGTACTTAAAAAGAAGAATGCACTGTTATCCTCATACAAAATTTTTTTATTACCAATAAACCCAAATTACCCTGGATAGTCCCCTGAAACAATGCAGTCTCCTTTTCAGAGGCCTGTACTACAATATGCTGGTGTATCGCTTCAAAACTTCCTAGGGTAGGGGTTCAGAAAACAATCATAACCTTGGTTTACTGTAACGCCTAATCTCTGGAAGATGGTTTACCCCCACACACCATGCCAACACATTGGCAGATGGTGCAGATCCAAGTTTTCCCCTAAACCAGAGTATAACCTTCAGACTCAGCAGCACGTGTGCCCCCTACCAAACTCCCAATAGCCTTCCCTCACAAACAAAGCTGCTTTTCATATTTGTGAGTTAACAGAATAAAGAGCCCTTGTGCAATCATGTAATTCTTAAAAGTGTTTTTTAAACTGTGAACAGCTGCCGAGCACAGTCACCATCCCCAATTTGTCAAAAGAAATGACCTTTTTGGCTTGAAAAAACACATATCACATCACACTGAGGCAACCTACAATGAATCTGAAACCACCTATAATCTTTTCGTTGGTCTGAACTATGCCTGCCCCCAGTGCCAGTAGTTGAGTCTGTTACATGTGCACCATTTTTTTTTTTTTAGCAGGTTGCGATATTGAGTGTTGCATAAAGCAAGTTTTGGTAGCGCTTTAAAAATCATACTAAATAAAGCTGTCATGCTTATATTTTGCTTTATTGGTGTTGCATTTTGTTTTCAGAATACCAGCTCATTCTTACTTTACTTGACAGTAACCTTTACAGTAGTTACTTATTGCATTCAAAAATAGAAATAAGCTTCCAAAAAACAAATAAAAAGAACACTAGTGTACTTCTAACTGCATGTGTTACTATTATTATTATTATTATTATTATTATTATTATTATTATTATTATTATTATTATTATTATTTATTAATTTACATGTTTTTGCCTGCACTCCTTTGGAAAATACAGGTGATATTTCATACTTTATTCAGAGGCTGTAAATTCAAATATTTGGAGCCAGTACGAAATGTTTTCATATCTGTATTGAAAGCGCCAATACTTTTAAATTAGAAGACCTTTACAACATCGTACAGAAACTGGCATAAAATGTAGAGACAATAGGAGACTTTCTTTCGCATACCGCAAAAAAAGAAAAAGTTATTACAGCATCACAAAACAAAAAACAAGATGCAGTCGATTTAATCTGCTTTGGCGTGAAGTCTCCCAGGTCTAAACATGGTAAATACGTGATAACATCTTCACCACCTACTCCAGCTGAAATGTTTTTCACAGACAAAATATTTTACAATTACAATCCGGTCTCGTCATTGTGGAGCAATTTAGGAAATCCAATCAATCCCAAAACGGGTGGGCATGTTTTGTTTGCATTTAAGTGCGAGGTCAGAGGTCAGTGGTCAGAGATGTCAGCCTGGCTTGCTTTCATCTGACTTTCAAACTGAAAACCACAGTAAATGTAACTGAAGCCTTGACTGGCCAAAATGAAAGCATGACCTTGGAAACCTTTGAATTACAACATGAACTAATAGCCACTGCCACATTTAAAATACATTTCTCATTTTGATTTAGTTAGGAACAGTGGCATTGACTTGTACAAAATCCACTGAATATATTACATCTGCTTTGGAAAATCTCCATTTGCTCCCAGTATAATTTAGAACTACTTTTAAGATTTTATTGTTCATCTACGGGATCATCTATGGGCTTCTGATAGTCCCCAAGACTGGTTTGAAAACTGGAGAAGGGTTTTAATTAACATGCCCTTATGTGAAACACATTCTTATGATTTGAATAAAGATTAAATTACTTATTTGTTTTTCTTACTGTAATTATGATTTAGTTATTTTACTTTGAATACTACATTTTACTTTGTGTTTGTAATTTTGTGGTGGCTTTTAAATTTGATAGCTTATTGTATTTTTTTTTTTTTTTTTTTTTTAATAAGAAAACAAACAAACAAAGAAACAAACAAAAAACAAAAACGGAAGCATCTGGCAAGTTCTAAATTACCTCCAAGTGTAGTAACACAGTTCCATTCTGAGCTGGATAGTATTTAGAACTGAGTTGGTCGACAACTCTGCATCTTTGGACAGACACAAAGTCTAGACCTCCTTCCTAGTTTCAAAAAGTCAATATTCAATGGTGGTCAGTTTTTTGTGCTCATATCAAAACACATCTTTGCATCTCTTAATTGTTTGACAACCACTCATTATTGAATGCAGTGGTTTTAGCACCTGTCTCTAGGCTTCTGACTAAAGGGTACACAAAGTCTTTCCAGATTTCTTGCCACAACAAACACACAAAGGTCAAACGCAAAAATGCACAACTCACATTAGGATTGTACTGAATTACTGTCATTTAATGAAACCTTTTAAACTCTAACACCATGTTCGACAAAGGCCACCACAATGTGTGTAATGATCAGCTTTCACTTTTCATAACTCTTAATTGGGCACTTTTCTTTTTAATAACCTTTTAGATAAAGTAAGAATTTGCCTTGGGCCTACAATAGGGCTACTTTCTACTTTATAATTCCATGATAAATAAAATGTAGAGTTCCATTTTAAGTCTTAAAAATAAATAAATAAATAAAACGGTCAATATCTCAATAGACAACTGCCACCTGAAACTCAGTTCTTGGTGTGTTAAATGTACTTATTTATTCGTTTCCTTTAAAACTTAATCTTTCCATCCATTAGTGTCCATTTGCTAAGCAATCAGTCCAAATTGAAACCTTCATTTAGTTCCCCTTGGTATTTTACTGGAAAATCAATGGCAACCACCACAAGACATTCCCAAAACCAGGACAGGCGCTTACACAGGAGGCTACTATGGTATCATATAGCAGTCTCTGCAGGTTTGATGTCAATATCCTTGCATCTCAGACCTCTGGTTCAGCCAACCCTATTGATCCCATTTTGCAATGCTTTATCAGGCCCTGTCCTTTCCAGTCAGACTCCATCAAGGACTAGCTGTTCATGGGATATCCATAGGCTTGGAGGCCTTTTTGGCGTCACACAGACTGGGTTTATCAATAAAACAACAGGAGTCTACATGTGTCACAATGTCAGGGCTAGGACACAGACAGGACAACACTGGGTTCCTCACAGATTCAACTAAAAAAAAAATGTAAAAAAGAATAATAAAAAAAAAATAAAGAACACCTATATTATTCCCACAGAACCATTAGAAGACCCCTGCTATGGGTTGAATTCCTGAAACGATAGATGCTCATGGGCTTTTCTTGTTTCAGAATTCACCAGCTTGACATTACAGTGCCAAATATTACGGGGCATTTATGCAAAGCAGCCAGTAAGACTCAGACTCAAATCACAAATGCTGAGGTAAACCAATAAGAAGCAAAATCAAGAAGACATACAAAATAAGCAAAATGACAAAAGTAGTTTGACAAAATACTAGAAACACCTGCTGTAAGAGTGCCTTGTACCACCATGGACATAGTCAGGACAGCTCAAATTCACTGCAACAACTCAGGGGGTTAATTGTTCTGGATGCATATGGGACCATTCTTCTAGGATTATCACATCTAACTTCTGTAGGGAAATTGAGGGTGGAAATGTACAGTAAAGTAAATCCTACAAAACAGTCCATCAGTCTTGGATACAGAAACACCTACTGTACCACACGATAGCCTGTTATTGCCCATCAATCAAACTCTACTAGATCTGCAATCTACAGTAGCCCAATATAAATACAAATTCAGCACTAATATATTGCATAATACAATACAGTTTAATACAGAACTTCAGGTGAAAAGTGTAATTAAATGCAATAAACAAGGTATAACAACATGAAATAGAGCCTTATAGGCATATATGTGAACACTGTATTAAGAAGGAAAACATACCGAACGGTAGGTAAATATTCAAAATAGCATAATGCATTCCATAGATTTTTACTGAAATGCCTTGACAGAAAAAAAAAAAAAAAAACCTCAAGACAGAACAGAAATATGTAATCCCCTTTCATTTGTTTGATTTCCCATGAATCATTTGAGATTTCGTTTTTGTAATTTGGGAACACAAAGCACGAACAAAGTTTGAGCAGCAATTAAAATTCCATTTACAAAATCCCTTTTTATCGTTAACTATGCCATTGTAGGCACAGATAATATTTTCACAAATTGATGTAGAATAGAAGACAAGTGGAAATTACCACAGGGACTTACTGTACATACTGAAAGACTGGGGGTTCAATTAGAAAAAGGAACAATTATATCTGTGAATGGTGTAGGGAGAGATGACAGTTTGAATTACTTCTTCGTGTAGAAGAACCTTACAGTTTTACGATGGCAGTAAAGAAATGTTTCCCTTAATAAATACTTCTAATGCATACATTTAAACTTAAAGCCTGTATTCAGCAAACCTACTAGAATACACACACATAATGTCATTTTATGGGACTAAAAATGTATTGCATATGAGATATGTAATACAACTAAAAAGGAGCACATTCACAATGGGCAGATCAATACTTAAAAAGAGATAATAAAGAATAGCTGATTGGTTTGCACAATGATTTGTTCATTGACCTACCCTGTATCCTCAAAATGCTAACCAGTAGATTGTACCTTCAGTATTTCCCCATTTTCAGAGACCAGATACATCACGATTTATCTGGGTAGTCAGCAGAAATATGCGCGAGAATCTAATTTGCAAAAGCTGGTCAGCTCTTTCCTCTCAAAGGCACACTGGGGTCTTTCAAACTGACTGCATAACAACAAAATAAAAAATAACCATCTGTAACCATTAATTAATTATATACATTTCATGTTAAGGAATACAATCTAAAGCTGTTTTTGTATGCTGAAACTATTTTTCAAATTGTGTCATACAAATGGTTAAAATCCAACCAATGCAGAACAAACGCAAAAAGCAAACCTTGACAGGACACACCTGTAGGAAGATTCCATGAAACCAAACGACTTGTTTTGACTGAACAATCTTCAAAATAGATTAAGATTGCGAACATGTGCAGGGCAGAATTTAAAACAGCTAAACAGAAACTCAGCCTAATTTCTTAAGACCTGGGTCCAAATACACCAGTGCAGCAGCTCTGGACATGCAGTAATGGAGTTTGGTGGTCTCAACTTCAAAGTCAAGCTCTCATGGCTATTACCTGCAGACAGTGCACCCGTCTCTCAAACGTAATGAGCACCGAATTCAAAAGCACAGTACAGATTGTGCGGGAACAATTTACAAGGTATGTGGATAACACCACATTATAAAAAGAATACATTTTAAAAAAGCCTTTCCAAAGCTACATGATAGGACATAATAGAAATGATGTTTAATATATTTTTCCAGGTAGAGTGAAAATGACTCAAATCTAAATTCTTATTAGCAATTCTTCCAATAATTCTACCGTAGCTGTGTGCTGAACAGAAGAAACCAGTGCAGCGTGTTTCATAGACCCTTGGTTCTCAGATTGCATACCGAATCAGGCCAAAAATAAAAACACCAAAAGTGCTGTGATAACAGAGGATTCTGCACTTGCAGACTTACCAGTTCATCCAGTTACTCTCTCGCTCATAACACATACAATTATTTAAAGGTCATTCTTTTTAGGTATACAATACATCCTACCAGTAGGAATACTTTATACAAAATAGCAATTCAGGTGGAGGATGATTAATTTTTATCACTATTATTATTATTATTATTTTTTTTTTTTAGCAGACACCTTTATCCAAGGCGACTTACGAGTCTAGGGTGTTTGAACCATGCATCAGCTGCAGAGTCACTTACAACAACGTCTCACCTGAAAGACGGAGCACAAGGAGGTTAAGTGACTTGCTCACGGTCACACAATGACTCAGTGAGTGAGCCAGGATTTGAACCAGGGTCCTCATGGTTAAAAGCTGCTTTCTTTTACCACCGGAATACATAGCCTCATAATAATTGTAGGGAAGCACACACCTTTACTGTTGAATCAACAATAGAGTTTTGTTTAAAAAAAATAAATGTTTCCCAGTTCAACAATTATTCTTTTTTTATTGCTCAGTTAAAACCACAGGGTTTACTGAAATTACTCCCTGCTTGCTAAATCTGATCACTGAGCTCTGGTAATAAGTGTAAGATTCTTATTTTTTACTCTGTTCTCTTACAAATGAAGCCAGCAGACTGTTGTTCCAACCAATATAAATGTGTAATTTCCTCTTCCAAATCAGGGCCATCTGGCTGGCTTTGTTTTTGATAGAAAATGATTAATGCAACAATTTTATAATAACAGTTTCCTAGGATATCTAAAACCTTGCAATCACAAGCCTCTGCTATGCTTCCCTACTCCAGGTGCCCACTGCTGTTCCTTAACTCCTGTCCTGCAGAAGAAGCCTCATTAGAACATTTCTGGATGACAGATACAGAAAAATTAACTGGTCAAGTTTGGAAACAAGCCATAAAATAAATGTGTTGGGAGGACTGGCACCCAAGAACCTCACCAGTTATATGCCTGTGGTGCCCTGTGTGAAAAGGAATATTCTTTCTTTGTTTCTCTTTAAATTGTTAGTGTGTCTAATTGCTTAATTTCTTCAGTTGAGCTTTGTCTGAGGAAAGTGAGTAAACCTCATTGAAAATATGGGTTTACAGCCCTCTTCATATAACGAGCAATGCTGTTTGCTTTGCAGAGCATGGAAAACTGTTACAAAGTGCACTGACTGCACTCAGACAAACGCAACATCACATCACATAGAGCCACAAACAGATTCTTGACACAATACAGAGTATAGAGAGATGGTGCGATTTCTTTATTTTGTGGATTTATCAGAGAGCACTGCAATACAGCTCATAGAACCCTGCCTGGATTTAAGCCAGGCCCCAGAGGAGAAGCAGGAGGCCGGTGTTTATTCAAGGATGTGCACTGGAAATACAGGCCTATAATGTAGTGATACCATATTACCATTTCAAAAATTGTCAGACTTTAAGCCTTTTGAAAGCCATAATGACTTGATGTAAAGAGTTACACTACCTTGGTAAACAGGACAGTTCCTGGTTCTGCTATTTCATTATTGTGTCCGTGACAGATAAAAACATTAATCTGAAGCAGTATAATAAGTCAGCTGTTCAAACTACAAATCAGTTGGTTCAATCAGGATGATGTTAAACACTAGAAAAAACATTTTGAAAGAATTTCTCAGTTCACCGAAAAATGAGAATTCGACAAGGCAACCCAACCATGATTCATGATCCATCATGTCCACTTTCAAGGATAGGAACTGGTAAAAGGAGAAGTAATTTTACGGTAGAGTAATAGAGCACTGTCTATGAGTTGGGATTTAAAAAGCTAGAAACTCAAGGCATCAGATCTACAACATAAGCCTTTCAGCCACCCGGCCTCCAAATACCTTCAATTCTTTTAGTCCTATACACAGAAAACCAGTACGAGTCCTCAAATCACTGTCTTATTTGTGCTTAGCTTTCCAAAAAGCTCACTGTGGATATATTTGATATTGCTTTTTATTGCCATTGAATACCAAGTACAGTTGTAACTGCAGACTTAAATCCACACAGCACAGCTTGTCAGCTTCAGACACCTGCTGTTTGTTTAGGCTTCACTAAATACAAAAACCAAGACAAAGGAGGAGAGTTTTAGATATAAAGAACTCGGGGAATAGAATATGTTGACACAGATTTCAAGCTCCTCACACTTCAACATGATACACAGAGTCTCACGCAACACTGCTGGAACCACTAATCCCACTCAATTATCTTTTTACAGTTAGAAGTCTCTTTTGCAATATTGTGTGCATCAAAGGTGATTTATTTTTGCACGTGCCTATGTTTCAGGGGCTCAGCATCCTTCCTGCTCCCATATAGTCTTAAAACCACAGGCATCCAGAAACTGCTTTACAGAAATACAGTCCGGAATTTAAAAACAAAAATGTATTCTATATGACTTGTCAATAGCCTAAACAGAAGCTCATCAATAACCATTAAACACTGAATATTGATGAACTTACAAATAGTAAAATGAACTTAAATGCAAGGGCAAATGTTTCAACTAGAAGTCTTTCAGTTTAAAGTCAGTGAAAAAAACATTGGTTTGAACATATATCATTGAACTGAAGTTTCTTTTAGCATTTCTAAAAAGTGCTGTGGCTTTTTTCCGTGTCCACTAATCAATCAATATTTATTTTATATAGCACCTTTCATAGTGGACCACCGTCACAAAGCACTTTACATGGCAGTGATAAGCACCAACTAAGACGTAGCTTTGCAGTAAACTAAAGTGATCCATCTGCATGTCCATCCATTTGCGTTGTTTTCAATCTGATGATGTAAATATCCCTCTGTCTGGTGTTGATTGCTGAAGTGTAATGCTGGCTCCAGGGATCAGCTCATATTGCCTCCCCAGCACATCAGCACACACAATGCTGCGATGCTGGCTCCAGGGATCAACCCAGTGCGGTCTCCCCAGCGCATCAGCATGATAACCGTCTGGATTGAGCTAAGTAGGGTACATCTCTGGGGTGGGCACCTCCCATCCTCAGTGTTTCGTTGACTACGACACCTCAAGAGGGATCAACAGTGATTCTGGCATCCAAGCATTACCCCCCTCCATCCCCCACTCAGCTCAGACCAGCTTACTTACCTGTACGTCAGCGTTGCTTTCTTTCCATTGTGCTTGAGATCCCCATCCAGAATCTTTCTGTCTCAACCACAGCCAGTTGCTGCGCCTTTCTGCTGCTTC
This sequence comes from Polyodon spathula, assembly GCF_017654505.1. NCBI lineage: Eukaryota > Metazoa > Chordata > Actinopteri > Acipenseriformes > Polyodontidae > Polyodon > Polyodon spathula. Next base: position 40,925,386 of record NC_054544.1, read on the forward strand.
AGATAAGTTATTCACTGTGCGATGCAACTCTTGACCACTGAACCCGACGTCTCTGAGAAATTGGGTTGTAGAGTGTGCCACAAATCCTTGACAACCCACCTCCACTGGGTAAACTCGGACTCTCCATCCTCTCTGTTCCACTTCAGCAGCTAGTTGAGCAAACCGAAGTTTCTTCCTCTCATACGCCTCATCCACAGCATCTTCCCATGGCACTGTTAACTCTACCAGATGAACAAGACATGCTGATCCAGACCACAAGACAATGTCTAGTCGAAGGTTAGTAGTGGCAATCTCAGGTGAAAAAATAAGCCGTTGACCAACATCTGCCAGCATCTTCCAGTTGTCCTGGGCGAGGCTTGGTTTTAACACCTTTTCTTGGTGGTTGCTCTCCTGGACGGAGGAATATTGTCTTGTGTGTAATGCTTTGATGGAACTGGTGGCAACTTATTGGTCAGGTTACGCTTGTCTTCCAATGCTAAAGCCAAAGATCGCAGCACCTGGTCATGGCGCTAAGTAAACGGTCCTTGGCTAAGACCCACCTTACATCCTGTCAAAATGTGCCTTAATGTTGCAGGTGATGAACACAAAGGACATGAGGGATCCTAACCCACCCAGAGGTTTAGGTTCTGTGGTGATGGGAGAACATCATATGCTGATCTGATGAGGGAACTGATCCTGCTCTGTTCCACTGTCCACGGGTCTTGCCAGCCGATCTTGCGTTGTTCCACACTCTCCCATCTCATCCATTCTCCCTGCTTGGCCTGGGAAATAGCCTTTACACACCTGATCCTTTCCTCCTGCTTTTGCACCTCATTGACTACCAGCTTCCTCCGTTGAGCTGGGGTTGCCTTGTGCCATGTAGGAGGAGCTAAACTAAGACCAAAACCTCCTTTTCCATGCTGAACTTGCCCCATAATATCTCCGATTCGAAGGGCAGCCTCAGCATCTTCCATAGCTTTCTTTGCCGTCCATTTTCTTCCAGTTTTCAACACAGGTGCTGCCTCGCTTACGCATTTGTTGTGTGAATCTACTAATGTAATTTCCAGTCGGACTTTGGTGCACTTAAACTCCTCAGTTAGAGCAGAGATTGGTAGCTGCAGTATTCCTTTACCATAAAGTCCCACTCTGCTGAGGCAGCGTGGAACTCCCAACCATTTCCTGACGTATGGACTGATTAAAGCTTCCAGTTTCTCAACTGTTGTCAAGGAAACCTCATACACAGTCAGTGGCCACAGCAGTCTTGGCAGTAGACCAAACTGAAAGCACCAGTGTTTCAGTTTGCCTGGTAAAGCGCTGCTGTCTATGCTCTTCAACCCTTCCACTTCTTGTTGTACATTAAAAACAACATAAAAAAACAATGCAAATACATTAAATATAGGCATAATACATTAAATAAAAGGATAGGCTGTGAATTCCAAACATTGTGGATAATTGTGTCAAGCAGAAACATACGGATAAGTGAAAAGCCTGAAATAGCAATTTAAACAACAGCTAATAACAGATATCAGGCTTAGAGAGCATTAAAAGCAACAGAGAACAAGTGGGTCTTGAGAGTTGATTTGAAGCTAGAGATTGTGGGAGCTGCACGCACTAAAGCTGGGAGAGAGTTCCAGAGAGTCGGGGCCATGAAGCTAAACAAGCACTCTGAATGTGGGCGCTTTTCCTTGGGGATAATCAGCAGGCCTGAGTCAGAGGACCTCAGCTTGCGTGTAGGGACATAGCGGGTCAGTGGGTTGGAGAGATACTCTGGACCTGTGTGATGAAGGGCCTTGTAATCATGTTCAATCTTCCAATAAAATAATGCAGTCTTTCATAAAGGTACTTTTGGCTGCAGGCAGAGAGGGTTCCTATCCTTTGTGAACTGATTTTGTTCCTTTAAAGAACTGCAAGGGCCATTTAACATGTTTAACCCAGGCAAAGATTTCCTTGCAATGGGGTCTCCTCTTGAGTAATAACACATCCCTGTTAAAAATGTTTTAAATGGGGGCCGCTTAGCATCACCTGGTGTCTGTCAGTCTCGTAATGCTATAGGTTGGCACTACTGTCCTCCATTTTATACATAACACATTGTGTTTTTCTAATGGGGATTAACATGTCAATTGTAGAATATTCCTTTATTTGTGAGGGCAACACGATTTCTGTTTTTCTTTTTTTTCCTTACAGGATGACCATGTGCTTGGCTTTACACTTTCTTAAAGCCAATTTACCCATAAGGTCACAAATATGATTGACAGCGTTATAAAATCAATTGTAGCATTTGCCGAGCATTGTTTCTACACAGTGCCATGATCAAAGAATGGTTGAAAAAGAAACTGATTTGCGGAATTGACTTTGATAACTATGCAACATAATTACGCTAACATTGTAAGGCAAATAAATTAACGGACTGCTTCAAATTGATCAGGAATTACTTTAATTAAGATGAAAAGCATGTACTCTCTATGGTATGTAATATTCCTCTATAACATACTTTGAGGTTAAATTGAGTTTGCATGGCAAGATGTCTTAAGGAAACTGACCTCAGAATAAATCAAGTCAAAGCATTAGGTTTGGAAATAATTAAATAAAATACAGCAATACAACCTTCAAATATCATAAACTTCAATGTAGTTCATTACTATTGACTGGGTACAACAAATTACATCCAGATTTCCACATGTACATTAGTAACATTGTTTTGAGGACTGTAAACTAAAATAATTCTAAACATTTATTAAAGCTAAATTCATTTACCTGGCAGATTTACTTACCTTGTTTTAACCGGAAAGAAAGTCGGATCAATGCAAGGTTTAGGTTTTGATTCTTTATTACTTGCACAAAAATGGTTTCCCTTGGGAACAGCAGTGTCTTATCCAAGATCTGCACATCACAGCATGTGTTATTTATCTAGCAAATTCCCATGCCACTCATCAGCTCCAAAGCAGCATCCCACATGCTGCGCTCCAATAGGTTTGACATGAGCGAAAGAACAGACTTTCTCTTTGAGTTTCATACCCTATCCAGCACAGGCATGCTGTAAAACTAAACCAAGTCTCTCTGGGCTTGGTACACTATACAGCTGGCTGAACCTCTCCTCTATCCATGTTATAGGAAATTAAGTGACAAACTGTGTTCTTTTCTTCAAGAATTACATGTCCTCGGACAGTTACTTCTGAACCTGGCGGCAGTGTAAGCAGTGAATGTATTTATTTACTTATTTATGAGTAAGAAAACTGGGAGGCAAATGCATTTTGAAAGAACTTTCTACTAATAATTGCATAAAAATGTTATTTCAAGAATAAGAAGTTGTTTAAATAAATACACAACTCCACTTCAACGTGTCTCTCGCTCCCTGTGTCTCAATGCAGAAGACAAACTTCAGGATTAGGTAACAACATACTCAAATACTAAGTTCATGGCGCTTCATTTGTGGTATTTTTTTTACTCCTGCACAGCACAAATGAAGCGATATTGTTAGTTCTGGACTAGTTCCCAATTGTGACGGTAACAAGGAGCAATTTTGACTTCAGGACTAAAACTGTAATGTGTTTGAAAATGGTAATCGTTTAA
>NC_054544.1:40933934-41053934 GCF_017654505.1 Polyodon spathula
TTGCACAAATTTTATGTGAAATGAGTCCTAAAAATTGGCCTTCTGAAGTTTCTGGTTAATAACTGTAACACACATATGTTTTTACTTTCACAGAAAGATGAAATGTACTAGTTGTAAAAGACATTGATAAATCAGATGCAAAGTGCCAGTAAAAGATTGCTATTCAAAAAGTATTTTAAACCTTTTTTTCTGTAGGCAGTTTCTGTTCACTGAAGCCCAGGCTAGTAAAACATTTGTCTGCATGCATCAACTGTTTTCAAGCCACTGAATCAATAGGAATGCCGCCACAGTTCTATATGCTGGAGCTCCACAAGATTTACACCAACAGCCTTGTATTAGCATTTTCCCACAATTCAGTTAACACGGCTGTCAGATTCCTGGTTGGTTCACATGCCTTCTTTACCGCCCGGCACTGTGTGTGGCATGTTGATCCCTCTCAGACTTTCAAAAAATGCTTTTTTTTTTTTTTTTTTTTTTTCGAAACCAAGATGTGCTGCCTATTGCCTTTTTTTTTAGCTCAATCAGTCATTCTAGATAATCTGTGCTTTAGCTCCTTTATTGAAGAGAGGTGGTGATGGGGAGAAAATCCACCTTTCATATTCCAACACCTTCACATAATAATATGCAAAACAACAACTTAGAGTGGTTAAAGAAAAGGGCTTTTAACCAGGAGGTCCCCGGTTCAAATCCCAGCTCACTCGCTGACTCACTGTGTGACCTTGAGCAAGTCCCTTTCCCTCCTTGTGCTCTGTCTTTTGGGTGAGGCGTTGTTGAAGTGACTCTGCAGCTGATGCATAGTTCACATACCAAAGTCTATATAAGTCGCCTTGGATAAAGGTGTCTGCTAAATAAACAAATAATAATAATAATAATAATAATAATAAAATAATAATAATAATAATAATAATAATAATAGCTTCCCAAGTAGAATTACTCACCATGTCCAAAGACACTTACCCGAGGGCAGATGGTTAGCACCTACCCTCCCAATCCACATATATCTAAATACAAACCTATAAACAATTTGGTTTGTTACTCTCTTTAAAACTATTCCATGCCCAGCACAGAATACTACAGTATTTGTCTGATTAAATAAGAATGAAATTGGGCGTAGTAGATGAAAAACCAAGTTACAAAGAACAGTAAATGCTATTTTGTGGCAATCTACAATAGGTTGATAAACTCCAGTATTTCACTGTACTTCAATAGTCATTCAACAGTATGTACTCTCTCCTAGTTTTTCAAAACTGCCTACGCACATATTGTGTCTCTGAAACATTTCAAATCATCGTAATTCCAGTGTACCAACAACTCAGAACCCCACCCCAAAGAACAGGGAGGGACCTCAATAGCTATCCTTCTACATTTTCTATTTAAGGTCTATTAATAAACAGTTAAAGGGAACTTCTGGCTTTCTGAGCTGTTATTAAGCACAAGTCTTAGCTTTTTTTTTTTTTTTTTTGCTGCCAGAGGTCTGGCACTGAATGTTAAATTTCACCTGATTCCAAAGAGCAGCTGTGAAGAAGGGATGTTCAGAGAGATTGAAGGAAACATGTTGGGCATGGGTAAGCAGTTCTCTTTATACAGGATTATGGAATTAAATCTGTTGTACACTCTAGTTAAATGTGCTGGAAGTCACACTTGGACGCAGAAAAGCACTGTACTTAACCTCCACCAATTTACCCCCAGCATATATCCATATTGATTTATTTGGCCTATTTTCTGCATAAGAATATTAAATCAGCAATTGTCCTTCTATAATTGGCTTTATGTAACCAAAACTTTGCTTTTAAAAAAAAAAAAAAAAAAAAAAAAAATCTAAATCACCCCAGTGACAATACAGTGAAGCTCTTGTAGTATCCACACTGAGTCTACACAACTGCAGCTACTCAATTTCAGTTGCCTCAGACCCAGAATGTGACACCTTAAAAGGTACAAATCTTCTCATCAGGGCAATTCCAGTGTCAGACGTACATTTCGGAAACTTGTAACAACTGCCTGGGTTTCTCATCATCACATAAAAATTGTCAAACACTAAATATCCAATCTAGGGAGTGCTAAACATAGTCTATGTCAGACATACCCCAGAGAAATCAATTTTTTCACTACAGAAACATTCAGCTCTGAATTAGGAGGACACTGATGATTAACTCTATTTTGATTTTTTGGGTAAGACTTCAGGTAATGAATTGTAAATTAAGTGTTTAAATTCTATGTATTGGTTCTGAAATAGGAACGTTTTTCTTCAGCATCGGACATACATTTTCTTACTGTCGGATATATATCACTGGCGGTGTTTCCTCAGTATGTTTGTCGTACTTTTCAGGAAATGCGTTGCTATGCAGTTCTGATTTAGGGGAAAAAATCGTCCGTACCAATGCAGATTACTCAACTCATAGTCATTTAGGGGAAGGGATATTTAAATGTCAGTGTCTGCTTACTAACTCTGAATATCGTGAGGAGACCGTCATGCATTGCCATGAAGATAAAAACATTTAACAAGAGGAATAACTCCACGTGTTGTCGCACGCATTCTGAATTATGCCGCACATTTGCTATTTGCTATTTGTTTGTAAGTACCTTTCCAAGTCACACACACACACATACAAAATTATATAAAATATAATTTCAATCTAGGCTCCCGAGCGGCGCATCCACCAAAGGCGCTCTACGTGGATGTGTCACAGAGTCATGACTATAGAGTTGATTTCACGTGCATGTAAACCCAGCCTCTGAAAATGTCGGACGTGCAAATCCTAATTATATCTGAACAATATTTTTTTTTTCCAAACTTTCATAAAACTATTTAAGCTTTCAATGGAAGGGTTACATTTGAAGAATATTTCAAGGGATTGATTCTATATATCAGACCTTTTGTGCAGTTACATTAGATACTGTGTATTAATAAGTGTTAGCAATACAGTGATTAAATACAGCCTAAATTACTTAATTTTCACATTTTGAATTGAGGTGTAACAGCTAGAGGAATAGAAATGAAAACTTACAAGATGTATTTAAATGTCCAAAATTCACAGAGTATTACATGCAGGATATGAACACGATGAACAGCATAGTAATCTGATGAATATTTTGGGAGGAAAAAAAAAAAAAGTTCAGTGGTCAACAGGCCTGCCCGGCCAACAACATACAGGAATATCAATACAAAGCTCATGGATAGGTTTAGGTGTCACTACACAAAACCTATTGAGTCTAATCTAAATGAAAATATAAAACTACAGTATGGACCCTAATGTGACCTACATAGGCTAATATAAAACCTAGAATGGGGTAGTGAAAGTAAACTTTCCCCTATTTCTTGCAACTATTGGAGCTTCTAGCTTCTTAATTACATCCTTTTGGAAGTAGATAATGTGGTTAGGCGTATCAGGCCATTTCCATTCTGTCCAGAATGGGCACATGGAATTGACATGGTGTCTTCCAAGTGAGACAACCATGTTCCTCTCCTCTTCAATTTGTTTTATTGAGGTATACCAGATATTTATTCACAGATTTCTCTCCTTAGCAGCTGTGTAGAAGGCAAATGGTGTTGTTGTTTGACCTTTTCAACTATGGTACTGCCATACTGATCTCATTACTGTTCCGCCAATCCCATCAACAATCCCTTTGCCATGAGATGTTGTGAAGAAAATGCCAACTTTGAAGGTGATTTTCTCCTCCCACAAATACAGGTCTGAGAAGAGGAACCACTGTTTGAATTGGGAGCTAGCCCCATCTGAAAAGATCTTGACTTCTTTGATTGCAGGGTATTTGCTCTTCAATGATTCAAGGATATGGATCATGAAGTCCATGCTTAATGATCAGAAGATACTGGTGTGAGTAACTACATTTTGCAATGTTATTTTTGGGCTACTATTACGAGTCATGTCTTTGCTCTTTGACTGGTTTTTGTTTACATGCTCTTTTATGATCAATATGTTTGGTAAAATATATAGGCTATATATATATATATATATATATATATATATATATATATAGGCTAGGTAGAGCCTTTCGTAATCCATTTCCCAAGTTCTATAATGAGCGAATAAGCTACAGACAAAAAAAAAAAATTGCTTTTCACCTGTCAGGTGTCATGACAGGATCAATTGGGAAAATTACCCTTTGAGTTGACCTTCCTGTGGAATTCCCCATCAATTAAAAAAATAAAAAATAAAATACACCCCACCACATGTCTCAACAAGTCAAAAGTACAATCTAATAACAGGGCCAGAGAAAAATCTGACAAGCACCAGCTTTTCACTCCTTTTATCTCTAGAAGTCTTAATCTAATCTGGCTCTGCACACAAGTGAAATGAGTTTAGTGCTCTCAACCTAGCCCTCTGTGGACAAATTATAATATCCAGGCATTTGAAGAACTATATTCCGAATAGGGATCATAGAGGAAGATTGCCACTGTGTCTTACCTGCCATAAATTGAATGCCCATAAAAAAGCACATACATATTCAGAGCAACAAAAGTGTGGTTGCTTTGGTTAAACTAGACATTCATTACAGCAACATAATACTGTATATCACAAACACCTTTTAAAGTATTTTATAAGTAGGCCTACTCACTGCCTACGCATTATGCTGCTCCAACATTGTCAAGTACACATTTTGATCATTTGTTTTTAAGCCACACTAAAGATGATACTTAGACATCTGAAAGTAAACACTTTTGCATGTTCCGTTCTTATTTTAAGAACAGTTCAACACACGCCACACATGCTTACAATAAACTGGTTATCAAACATCTGGCTTAGTGGTTTAACCAAACCACCTTCCGCCTCCTCACTGAAGATAATTCATACAAAATGCAAGCGTCGTGCATCAGTGTCAGCATTATAACCAAATAAAATCTCGGAGATGGCTGATACACTGTAATTGACCACTTCCGTATTCAGTAGACGAATCGATTGAAAACCCATTTCAGCAGTAAATGCTTGTTTTGTATGTTTTCTGTTTTTTTTTTTGTTTTGTTTTAATTCAAGCACTTCTGTAAAAAAAAAAAAAAAAAAAAAATAGCTGATTTGGTTGTGTTTTAGCTATTTGCCTCATAAAAATCAATTAATGAACATTAAATTCAAGAAGACGAATGGCAGCCTTGTTTGTGGCTAACAATGATTAATTCTTCAGATTTGATACAAAGATACTGGAGCTGCAATGCCAAACAAAGTGCTCCGGTTTTACTTAACTGACAAGCTGGGGCTTGTCAATTAGATTCCCCCCCCACCCTTGGCTTAGAACAACCTTGTTAATGTAGGATTTTGTTTAGAAACAGTGTCAGATGTTTCTGGGGAGTACTATATGACACACCTGTGTTGGTACTTGAGCAGTGGTTCTTCGCATACAGAATCAAGGAGCTTAAAATCCAGGCCAGCTTTCCAAGCTGTAAAGTTATATCTGGGTAATGTGTAGAATGTTAACATCTCTATGCCCTCAGGGGTAAAACAACATCTCTGATTCCAACACTGACCAGGCGCAACACTGCTTCCATTCCAAGGTCTTATAGGATCAGAAGCCCATACGGAATGATGCACTGAGCATCTCATGACCACATTGCATTACCGATATCAAAGAAGTCCTCATTGGAAACAGGTTTAAAAACACCTGGATTTGCACTACCCTTTGCTATTCAAATTCAGCATGGCGCCTATTAGTCTTCAGGGAACAGCCAATCTATATTCATTAGTGCATCGGCTTAATTATAAACTTTTGGTAATCAGTCTCCGCAAACTAATCTGCTCTCTGCGTATCAAAACTCAATTTAATGCGATCAAACAACTCATTTAGCACATAATCAATTAATTTCCATGTGATCAGCACAATGTGTTTATTGTGACTGAGCATATCTGCAAAATAAGACCCTTAAACCTGAATAACTGTTATGTTCATGTGATCACAACAGCAGGCTGATGTTGGAACATTTCTGCAGTGCAGCTTCTCTACATTGGCAATTGAGTCTGTCGTCCGTTAACTTGGATGACATTGAAATTATTCAACAGCAAGTGACGGAAGTAGCACCACATATTTTGATATTCATTCAAATATGCAGTTTAGCCAAGTGAAGTTTAAGCGGTTAGGTTTTCTTAGCTAAAGACTCATCTCTGGATTGCCAACTCCTATCCAGGGGCAAGAAAACAAGCATTCTAGAATTATCCATCTAGTGTCACAGCATCCTCTTGAGAGGAAACCAGGAGGATAGGAAAGCCCACAGGAACACTGCAGCCGTTAGGCATCAAACCTTATTATATAGACAGAGATCCTCTTAGAAAAATCTCAAAATAATCTCCTGTAGTGAATAAAAACTCAAAATTTGACAGTACAGTAATTACACTCAATTCAACGTTGTCTCATCCTTTATAAAATATCTGGCAATTTTAACAGTAAAAATTATTATTCAAATTGCCAGATATGTTTTTAAAGGATGAGACGTTGAATTGAAGCAAAAACTAAAAAATAAAAAATAAAAAAAATTCAGTGGTACTTTGTTAACATAATTTTAGCTGTTACTATACCACATTGAGGACAGATTGTCATATTGAGTGTTACAAGATAAGTCACTATCTGTATAGTCATTAGTCTGATTCACTATGTAACACAATTTTTGTTCCTGGGTAGTAAGTGTTATTTCCTAATTGCTTAAGCCTCAAAAGCTAAGAAAATGGCTATTATTCCCCACAAACTTTGCTTTTGTGACCAGGACAGTGATATTTTGAAATTTACCTATTTCCAATGAGAAAACAGGCAAATTTGTGTCTTTTCGTTCACAAAGTCAGAAAAAAACAACATATGAATCCAAATTAACATTTATACTGAAGTAATACAAAAAACGACCACAAAAGGTTTAGAAGTGAGTAGTTTTTCGAGATTTACGATTATACTGTAAATCACTTTTACAAATCAGCCCCCAAATGTAGTCTCCCATCATGTTCTCGTTATACTGTCCTTGGTAGCGGCGTTCAAAGTCCAGTATATCCTGGTGGAAGCGCTTGCCTTGCTCCCCCGAGTACGCTCCCATGTTCTCCTTGAATTTATCAAGATGAGCATCAACAATATGGACTTTGAGGGACATCCTACAGCCCATTGTGCCGTAGTTCTTCACCAGAGTCTCAACCAGCTCCACATAGTTTTCGGCCTCGTGATTGCCCAGGAAGCCCCGAACCACAGCGACAAAGCTGTTCCAAGCCGCTTTCTCCTTACTAGTGAGCTTCTTGGGGAATTCTTTGCACTCCAGGATCTTCTTTATCTGTGGTCCGACGAAGACATCGGCTTTGACCTTTGCCTCAGACAGCTTAGGGAAGAAGTCTTGAAGGTACTTGAAGGCTGCCGACTCCTTATCTAGAGCTCTGACAAATTGTTTCATAAGGCCCAATTTGATGTGCAGTGGTGGCATCAGCACCTTCCGGGGGTCCACCAGTGGCTCCCACTTGACGTTGTTCCTCCCCACAGAGAACTCGGTCCGCTGTGGCCAGTCCCGCCTGTGGTAGTGCGCCTTGGTGTCCCTGCTGTCCCAAAGGCAAAGATAGCAGGGAAACTTGGTAAAACCGCCTTGGAGACCCATCAGGAATGCCACCATTGCAGCCTCTTGATGCCATCTCAGAAAAATGCATATGTATTCACTTAGGCAGCTGGAACTAAACTGAACTGGTGGGCTTAAGGCCCCTGTATTTATACTAATATTTAGATTACTGGAAAGTTCTAGAAGTTACTCCAAGTTTACTCAGCACTGAATCTATCTTGAATGTTCTGGAAAACAGGTACATTTCAAAATATCACTGTCCTGGTCACAAAAGCAAAGTTTGTGGGGAATAATAGCCATTTTCTATACTTTTGAGGCATAAGCAATTAGGAAATAACACTTACTACCTAGGAAAAAAAAAAAAAAAAATTGTTACACTGTGTTATTAGTGATCTGCTTACTGAGGGGATGAAAGTGGTAGCAGAATAGCATTCTGGGCTATTATGATCAGATATTGATATGGAGATCCATTACTTCACATCTCTGCAAGCCACAACACACAGCTGAGACATTTTCCAACACTCAATGTTTATTAAAAAAAAAAAAAAAAAAAAAGAAAAAAAACAGTAAGAAAGAACATTAACCCACCAAAATTTCCAGTGCATGTTATGGTGCTTAATGTGCTACCTGGCATAATTTTTATCACGTTAGCAGGAGATTAAACCCAAGATCCTTCCAGAAGGATTAGACTATGTAGGCTACACTGCTGCACTTAGATTCAACCGCAGCAGGAATTAAAAAAAAACAGGCAGCCTTCTAGAGAAAATAATGTGAATCACAACATTTTGAAGAAGACTTCACCTCGGGTGCCAATACTGAACCAAAGCTATGCTTCCATTGCCCATTGTTACCGTGTTTAGGGTCAAGCTCCAATTTTTCTTGTCGAGTCCACAATTAAAAGTGGTACATGTGTTACTCTCTTGTAATCTCTATGCACTTACTGAACCTGTACTGGAAGAATTATATACTAAATTAACCTGCTTTCAAGGAAAGACAATGTTGTACAGGTAATTTCCATCTCAGGAAGGCCCTTAGCAACAATGGGAAACTATCAATAAGTGGTTGACGATGACCACTGTTCTATTAGCCATTGATTGATCAGTGTGTCTGACAATGGTCTTGCCTCTTAAAACCTTATTTTCAACTGTGAAAAATGAAAGCTACCTCAGGCTATTTAGTTTGGTTTAAAAAAAAAATAAAAAAATCTGTGAAACGTCATACTGTGGAAAGATGATAAACTCTCAAACTGAATCAAGTTATACTGCCTTTTCTCAGAATATTAAATAAACTCAATATTAACGCTTACTGCACAGCATAACAGTTTCAAAAGAATACTAAAACAAGCCACATTTAAATGCTTATAAAAATGACTACAGCACTTAACAAGCTTAAATTTAAAGCACATAAACTGGTAGAAATGTATTATCAAAATTCTCTTCAAAGTTATTTAACACAACATCAGTGCTCTAGACTAGATTCAATATCCGGGATACACAGATAACATAAATGAGAGTTCTAACCGCATGAGCACTACAATTTATCGTTATCTAACATTTACCCTAACCTTGTTGATAAAATCCAGATACAAAGATCACACGCGTTCAAGATCAAGAAGACTCCTCTTTCATTATACCATACAAATAAAACCAAGTGATTTTCCAGTCACAAGTTCAAGCAAACACATTGTATTTGTTCTCCCCATACTTGGATAAACAGACTGTTACTTTACAAAATAAAATGATAAAATTATGGATTGCAGCCTTTTCCAAATATTCCATTACATCTTTTAATACTTATTTTGAGTCAGAGGAAAAAACATGCAGAATTCCAGCTCAGACTCACTCTTTCCTATTCTCATCTCGTTCGGAATACTGGCTTCTGGAAGATTTGCATAACTACTTTACAGGCTTTTGATTCAGATATCCTGTAATCCATGGTAATCCGACAAGATTAAAAAATCAGGACAGTCCTAATTTAGAAGCACAGTTCTGCATTTAGATTCCGAAAAGGGATGTGAAAGTGACTTTTTGTTTTTGTGGTTCATTTACGGGGTTGCCCTTCCTTGTTTTGGCACCCTTGGGGGTCGATGAGGTCACCAGTGGTCTAAATCCCAGTCAAAGTAGTAGGCCTATTCATTCAACACTCGCTCCACATCAGGGGCCCACTCCGGCAACATTCTCGACATTCTAAATTCCACTGTCATTTCACATTGGGAAGCCACTCACAGCACTTAAGAAAAGAAAAAAAAAAAAAGACAAGAAAATAGGGGCAAAGCGGCACAGGGGTCCTGTCAGTTTAACCCATCCCACATTTGTATACACTTCAAAGAGCACTTGAAATTAAGTACATTTACAGGGAGCCACATCTTTATTATGGTGCTTTTAAATGTCTGTTTTAAATAATTGTATTTAACTGGAAAAGGATTGTACCAAACACATAAATGGGAACTGGTGCTTTTTAGAAAGCTTTCAATCTTACCCAATAAAGGATCATTTATTCACCATACTGACACAAGGGCACTGTATATTGATCTTACTGCTTCTAAGAAAGTAACAGTGAGCACATTCAATACATTTCAGCAACACAGATAGGACCAGTTTAACTTGCAGTACACCAGAATATCAACAGGCTATCATTTGTCTCACCTGGGTTGCCATACCCCCTTAACCACGACTCAAAAGATCAAATACAATGAAGTTTAATACACACCGCCAGCAGCTGCTAATTCAATTCAAATCTATAACCCCTCCTACCCAACGTGCACACATACGCGGTTATTATATACTATACAGCAGTCCGTTAGCCGAACTAGCCATTTTGGAAATTGCAGCAAATCTTCCATGAAAATACATTTCCTCTAATGTTCCAGTCACGCTCGGGATGATCTGCAGCCCATATCCATAAAGCCACAGGGTGGAAAATTGCCTAGGCTCTTTGATTGGAATGACAAGATTGGAAAGAAGAGGTATATGTGTGTGTGCAGGGGAGTTGGATGGTGAGTGTAGAGGGAGTGGAGGAGCAGCACTCAACAATCCACCCCAATGATAAAGAGAAGAAAGGTACAGGTCTGAAGGACAAAACCACCAAAGTGCACTGGGGCTATGTTCTTGTTTTTTTTTTTTTTATTATAAATTCATTATCTTCCCAGGATGAACCTCATCACAGGTGCACAAAGGCATCAAGTCTGTGCCAATTTAGTTTTATTTTTAATCCGATTCTCCTATTGTATGTGGTGGTGTCATCAGTGATCAAACATTGAAAGAACATTAACTGGGATATTAACAAAGTGGAGACTAATGTTGAAGGCGTGGATCCTAAGGATCTATTTTAAATGAACAAACCACAATAGCAACAGCACTCCAGCATATCTCTTCCTGGCTGTAATGACATGTCTCCATTTAGGCAGTGTAATACCCAGCTTAGATTGTCAAAAACTTAAAATCCCTCTATAATGTTCAGAGATGGCCATTATTAACCAAGCATTGCTATCTGATGCCTCTACAAATAAGTCAACAACCTCTTCAGTGCTTAACTGAAACCCAGCAAGTATCTTGGCTATAGTACCTTGCAATTGGATTAAAGTGCAAGCAGGTCACAGATTGTACATTGTGCTGGTATTTACTTTTACTTCACTTAACAGCTTTTAAAACCAAACTACCCCTCCCCCCCAATTGTTTGTAAAAAACAGGCCTTGCAAAAGACTTCAAAAAAAGCAATTTCCTACTTAAGCTCGAACTAATGGGGGATATTAAAGAGAGTGGAAAGTTTGCCTGTAATAAAGTTCTACAGTCTTTACTTGAAATTCAAAACATATTTAAAACAGCGCAGGACAAGACTGATTGATCGTCCTGCAAGATGCCTACACCCATGTCCTGATCCGTCCCGCACACAGAAAATATCTATGCTTCACCTTTCAAGGCAGCGTGTACAAATTCTGCGTTCTGACGTTTGGCCTCTCACTGGTGCCCCGCACATTTTCCAAGTGGACGGAGCACTGGCTCCACTCAGGCTGCAGGGTATTCGGATCTTGAACTATTGGCTAGTTTGCGCGCGTTCCAAAGCACACGTCGAGGCGCACACCAGATAGGTCATAGATCATGTGATGAAGTTAGGACTCTCCATACATCAACAGAAGAGCAACTTCGTACCGTCTCAGTCCACAGTGTTCCTGGAGATCAAATTGTGAGCATGCTTGCCTCACTGTCGGAAGACAGGATTCAGTCGTTGGAAGTCACGCTCTCCCAATTCAGAAAGGATGCCCTTCTACAGGTCAGAATATTTCAAAGGTTGTTGGGGCTGATGGCAGCCTCCACGAGAATCCTTCCCCTAGGGCTGCTGAGAATGTGCTTGCTTCAAGCCTGGGTGAATACGCTCAAGTTGCACCCAGCCCACAATCGATACCGGCTGGTGCGAGTGTCCAGACAATGCCGGAAGACTTGAGTGGTGGCTCCGCCCCGGCAATCTGCGACTCTGATCTCCTCTCGGCTCCCCTCACAGAAGGGAATTTGTGGAACAACACGGCAGTGGTAACCTACATAAACCACCAAGGTGGCCTGCGCTCACCGGGCCTTCACCACGCAGCGGACTCCTCTCTTGGACGCACAGAAACTTGCGTTCAATCAGGGCAGTTCACCTGCCCGGTGTGGACAACAGAGCAGCAGACCTCCTGTCCAGAGGCACTCCAGACAGCTCGGAGTGGAGACTGCACCCTCAGGTTGTGAAACAGATTTGGGAGAGGTTTCGTACAACACAAGTCGACCGCTTCACCACAGCCTCTTCCAAATCGGTAATGGTTGTCATTCCACTTGAAAAGGAACGTTAGGTAATTACCATAACCCTGGTTCCCTGAAAAGAATAACAACCATTACCCTTGGAGGTCGTGTGCCCAGCTGACCTTCGATTTCGAAAATATATGCTCAGTGATTGATGGGTCAGAGGCTCTTCCCGTTCGGTAATGGTTGTCATTCTTTTCAGGGAAGTCTTTTAGTTAACAGTATTTTTATTACAAAACGGAACCTGTGGGTGTGCTGTTAAAAATCTCATAAAATGTTTTTTTTTTTTTTAATTCTCAACACAGTTGTATCAAGTATGCAGGTTCTTGCGTGCGCACTAAAGAGAGTCCGCTGCCACGTTTGTAGCCTACTTTGAAGTTTCAGTTTGAGTGCCTTAAGATGACAGTGTCATCTAAAAGACACTGTAAAATAACACTGGCTGCAACTCCATTGCCGTTTTTTATACACAAATAAGCTTACTTGATTTGAAAAGCAACTTCGTACACTACTTGGTTTGATTAAATGAGTATTACATAACAAAATATGAAAGCTGAACATTAATTTTAACAAAGAACAACGGGAACTTTTTAATGAAAAAAAAAATATTGTAGCCTACTTCAATAGGAACATTAGCCTGCTATATCATATTAACCAAAACAATAAATAAATAAATAAAAATCTTGCATTTTTCAATAAATAATTTAATTAATAGATAATAAAAACATACTAAGATAACAACTAGCGAGCCTAAGTTTAATTAATCGTTTTTGCAATCGACCAGCGGCTTCTGTTGCATATTATACTGATATTACTTGTCGTGCGATTGCCTTGAATTATTTTTTTTCAACATGTATTACTACTTTGTATATGATGTAGAATACGTGAATATAAACATCTAACACTAGTATGGGCAATACTCTTTCAAATAAACGTGTTACGATTTTAAAAGTGCGGTTCTTTGGGACCGTATTACTGTCATTGCTTGCCCCCCGGCACCAAATTCTTTATAAAATTAAGCACTGCCGAATGGAAATATATCCCTGAATAAGATTCCCGTTTGAAACTTTCAGTTTACCGCTAGCCTTCTCACCCCAAAACAGAAACGTCAAAATACAGAACTGTCTACTTCACCTTTACAAGAAAGAAGAACTGCACCTTTCCCATAATAACCCACTATTTTCTTTAATGACGTTTCAACCTGTTTTACCTGATCTGAGAGCTGTGAGGAAAAATTATCGCGATGAGTGACCTAAATCTCCCTGCAAAATAAAACCCACGTTGATTTAAATGCCCAGTGTGTGACGCACAAATATTTTTTATGAAACACAGAAGTTCCCAAATGGTTCTGCTTGTATTGGCACGTTACAATAACGTAAAATGTAATTTACTACAGCATATTGTTAAACAACGTCTTGCACATCTGACAGTTGTAAAGTTACTATATATATATATATATATATATATATATATATATATATATATATATATAGACACACACACACACACACACACACACACACACACACACACACACACACACACACACACACACACAGTGCTACCCGGTTATAACAGGGTTAGGTCATGGCTCCCATTTCCCCCATAATGCAATTTAACTCCCACACAAATTTGGTAGCATTGTGTGTTTTTGAGTGTGCGAGTTAAGTTTATGTCCATTTGCTTCAAATCATCAAATTTGGGCATAAACTTTCTCACTTCTGACACACGACTGCAGATCTTCCTGAACACTTTGATCTGCCCACAGAGAAACTAGAGGCTGCACTTCCTCTGCGTGCGGAGGCTGTACTTTTCTCTCAGCACACTCACTGCCTGCCATGTTGTTTTTCTTTCTGGTGTGTATTGACTGATGCAATGTAATGACGAAAATCCTTTACTCTGCCCCTGGCTCGGCTCACAGCCAGATTCAGATGTTTTGTGAGGTCAGAGTTTCACGGTTTGGTTCTTGCTTGGCTCAATAACTAGCCAGTGGAGTAATGTACCGAGCCCTCACGGGTGAGATGTGTCAGTGGAGAAGGGATACAGCAGAAAAAGGCACACGTGAATCTCAATAATTCTACTGCTTTATAAAAATGTCTTTTGTCACTTTGTTTTTAAGAAATGACAGGGATTTTTAAAAAACTGTCTGAAATGCACACAAGAAAAATGTTTAACTTAAACTACTGTATGACATCCTTTGCTTTGTAGGTAATTCAGTGAGGTAAAATAAGGCCTTTACAACCTATACTTCTGGGATATTTTTATTTACTTTAACACAGGGTTGCATTCAATGGCTTTTATTACATTTTTCCAAATGAACAAAATGACACATTTTGAACGGATATCCGAACATGGAAACATCACGTTCATCAAATTTGAAAGCAGTCTTGCGCTGTAAAATTCCTGTCACCCCCACACTCCCAGCATACCAAAGAACCTGATGCTGGACAAGGCTAGTGACCACAGACATCGCATTCAGGCAGCCCTTAACGTAGGTGAAATGGGTTCATATGGTAAAGCTGTGCTTCTTACCGAAATGTGTTTATTAAGCCCAATTTGCATTGTGCAGTAGGTTTGATAAGTGGGTAAAGAGTTGACGGAAAGAAAAATAGCCCTATCAGTTTCCTAATTTTTAAAGTGACTCTCACGTTGAAAACAGATTAGAGAACAAATGCGGTCCATTTGAAATCCTTTAATCGCTTGCTTTTCCTATCATTATTTCAGCTATCAAAACAGATACTCTTATCTGCACCCTTTCCCCCACAACCTCCACTATTACGAAGCTCCACTTTGACCGCGGTGTTGATCAGTTATCAAAGAAATTAACAGAGGCAAACTTAATCTTTTCGAGGGTTATGATGCAACGGCACAATAAAAGGCTTAATGAACTGTTAAACTCTACAAAGACAGGCCAATTCAAAACAGCAAATTATCTAGCACTAAGCCTGCACAAGACACTTCCTTTAGTAAAGGGTTACATTCCTTAATTCTAAAAAGGTAAAGGTTTTTGAATGTCCACAGAAATTTCACATGAACGTTTTTTGTTTTGTGATGCTCAAAAACAATAATTGCTACCATTTCTAAATAGCAGACTTACATAAAGCGTTATAGCAGGGTTTTCAATCAGTGATCCTCATTTTGGACACAACCCTACAAGGAGAACTTAATGGAAGTAGACTGGTTACGTGTGGGAAGGCTCTCCAAGGAGACCCAGCAACAAAACCCATTGTGCCTGTTGGGGTAGAGACAAGCAACATCAAATACCATATAGGCCTATATAGTGAGTGTTTTCAGTCTCTGCTAGTATGGATTATTTCATGTTAACATTGGGGTTAAGCTCATATACAGTGCTACCCTGTTATAATGCAGTTGTCGGGGTCCATAATTAGGAGACTGCATTATTTGTGTTTCACCTTAAAATTAATATTGTCATTTTTGTTCCTGAAACGATTTACAATGCCCACAAGCCAAATTAATACTGTAGCGTACAGTGGAAAATGAAGGAAGGAGACACACACAATTTGCAGGCACTCGAATCCATGGTTTATTGGGATGATTATTCCTGGCTCCTGTTAGCCTGGGCCACACCAAAAACAACAGTCTTGCCCTCTCACAGCAGCACATTCACACAGCAGCTTGTCTCACTCGGCTCTGCCCGCGCTGATGTGGGCAGCTCCCTATATGCTTTCATATCCCTGCCTTCCTGTTGATGTTCATACAGAAACCAAGCGAATAAAGCAGAGTCTAAATCACTGTCTTTATTTTGTTTCCTAGAGCAGCACTTTTTGGGGTCAATCTTAAAGAAAATGATGGCCTGTTAATATTCTGGTTTACTGCATGGTAAAAAGGTTTGATCAAAGTCAAAGTGCTGCTTCAGATGATCTGGGAAGTGAGTCAGGGGGATGCACGAGTAGGTGCAGGTACAAAACTCCAAAATGCCTCACGCTTTCCAACAATGTAGATTCTGCAACATTTTGAAACTGCTGCTTGAGTTTCACCTTTTCTTACTCTGTCTACCGCATAGCGTTTCATTTCAACACAGAAAGATTTGTTTTTTTGCGGTCTGCCTTGCTTCTTACTGTATATCTGGAACGTTCACCCAACGTTTGCAAGTCAAATTCCATTATGGGGGAAAATGCAGTACATATTAAATATCAGTCAGTCACAATAACACAGCAAGGTTGGATAGTAAAATATGCCTTTATACACTGTAATGCCATAAATATTTGCAAGCCTTTTATGATGCATTTTTTGCACATGAAAAAATGTAACATTTTTGGCATGAATATCTTAGTGCTGTCCATAGAATGTAGTAATATACTACTACCAGTGCAACAGGTCACCAACATTTGTGGAGCAAAAGAGGTTTTATGAGTGTTATTCGCCAAATATTTTGGTTTACAGTATGTTGTTTAAATATAGCAGATACAGAATAAGTAAATAAAAAATAAATAACAGAAAATGTTTTTGAAGTTCATTCAGCCATTTTGTCTTGTTGTTTAAGAGTGGAGGTGGAGAGCGTTCGTGCCTTTGAAAAGGGGCAGGACAGTGATGTGAACCAATCAGATGGCAGCAGAGACAATTGCTCTGTGGTGCAAAAGTTAAATTTTTTCTCCTATGATGAGTTTTTAACCAATCACAGGCTAGAATTTCCAAGTACTGGCCTGTGATTGGTTAAAACCAGTAGAACTCAGTTTATCCACATTCTTGGGTGGACATAGGTCCACGGATGTGTGAAATCCACAGATAAAGGTGTCATTGCATGTGACTAAAATGCATGAATAAGATAGAAAAACTAGTAATGTAAACTAAATTAGCATTTACTGGAGATGTATGCAATACAATATATTAAAAATAAGAATGTTTTGAAATGAGTTTACTTTGGTAGTGTTACTCCTAGCAAAATAAAATGTGATACACCTCCAACCCCATTTCCCTAGCTTTTTCTAATAATCATAATAATAATAATAATAAAGATACAAATACATAAAACTACTACAAAGCTACAAGATCATAAGCCATTGTATGAAGGGAATAAGCTATTCAGCCCATCAGAGCCATAATTTTCCTATAAACTGTTGTGTGTCCAGCGGCAAGAAATATCACAAGGTATCAGCGCGATTTATTCCACACATTAATATTAAATAATGGTAGCTGTGTTGCTAGTTTCTGGGATTTATAAAATACAACTCTATTACTTGTTTATTTTTACTTTAAAACTAAATAAAACAAGCCTGCTGTGTAATTTTAACTTTTCTTACATTTCAACAAAATACACACCGGTACCAACAGCAGCGTGTTCACAATGAGCTAATTGGAGAATTTTCACAGTACAAGCAAACTGAAGCCCAGTTAATTATTATCAGACAACCTAGCACTAATCATAACCAGCTTTGAAAGATTTTCCATGCGTTTTGTTTTCTCCAGTCTGTGGAGAATGTTTTCCACCAACTTACCGCACTTCACAAACACTCCCTGTGGCAAACCTACATTCTTTTCAATGTACCAAAACACATAGCAATAAAATTCTAATATAAAACACATTCATTTCATGAAGGTGACAGTGAGCTAATCACAATGCAGTGTTGAAAGAGGCCAAAAACCTGTTCATTTAACAAGTAAGAAGCCTTCCAATTCTCGATCTAAGCTGGTTGCTCATACAACTCGGAAGTGGGAAATGTACTCATTGTTCATTCTCAAAATGATAAATCTGCTTTCTACTGGCAAACTAAATTAGCAGTCTGTCTTGCCCTGTTATGTCATTAAAGCAATTTTGCACAAAATGTAAATTTGCCTTTATAGTTCCATAGCTTGCAAACAGTCAATAACTCAATAAAAAGTTACCAAGCTCTGGCAATACTAGGGCTGCAACTAGCCATCAAGTACTAACATCAGATTAATCCAAGTTACTTTGTTTATTCAATAACCTGTAAATAATTCAAAACAAGGATCCCTGTTTGTACTTCTAATGCTCCGTGCAAATGTTGACGTTACTCCATCCATTCACAGAAAGTCAACAGTAGATGTTTTACACTGAACTGCAGTCCAGAGTTAAAAAAAAATAAAAATTCCTTTCCAACTCCAAGTATCTTGCCTTTTCTTATTAGTCGCTGCGTTGTTGCGCTTAACATTTAATACGTCTTTCTATTCATCATAATGTTAAATGACCTTTCTAATTTCGATGTTACCCAAGTTTGGATTACCTTTTTAACAACTTGATATATATTTTATTTCAGTTCACACAAATCTGTGTAATCTGTGTTAAAGTAAGCTTAACATTAGCTAAAAACAAGGCAATAAAATTGGTAACATTTTCAAACGTTGTATTACAAGCATTGCACAATTAATTAATTAGGTCCTTATGTTTAATATGCAAATAAAAACTGGTTTAAGACTGATATAACACGTGTTACTCGTCAGCATTAAAAAAAATAAGACGTGTTTGCTTCTACTAGTACCTAATGTATAAGGTTTTTTGTGTACTCGAATATGTAATATGCTATTCGAATAGTTTTTTTTATTTTTTTTATTTTCGTGTAATTGTGTATTTTGACTACACTGACCCATCCCTAATTAGGATTATTATAATTCAGTTTTAGCGTTGCTGTGACCATATGGTAACAGCTTGGTTGCGGGTTTGCTTTTGAAAAAAGTAGTGTCATTTGTACACATACATTTTCAAATCTTGAATACAGTATTTTCATTTTCTGACAAGCACACAAATGCGTGTATGTTAAATGGCTGAAGTAACATATATTTAAAGGCTTCATTTAGCCACTTTCTTTCAAGACGTGGGCTCTCTTTGGTTACCATATACAGTCAGAAGCATACTGAAAATAAAAACCATCATAAAAAATATATATAAATATATTGGGCCAGAAAAAATTGCATCCCGGCCAATAAAATCACAAGCTCAGTCACCCAAGGGGCCAGTTAAAAATTTAAACCTGGAGCCATGGAATGGGTAAAGGACCCCAGATACAGCCCTTGGCTGTACAACACTGACCATGGTATATTTACAACCTTTAAAAAATAAATAATAGGTTGATTGATTTGTAACTCTAAAGGAAATGCTTTGTGTAACTAACAATTTAACAATGTGAATAGAGTACATTACCAGTCAAGAAGTCTAATGCTGTTAAAAACTCATATGAGAGAATATTTCCATTTATTTTGACACTTCCTCCAATGATCAATTTTCAGTTTACTTGTATGAATTAAGATTTGTGTGTTGAAGCGTCAAAGTAAGGCAAATCAAACTTGTTAAATATCAAAGATGTGAGCGTTTGTTTGAAACACAGCCTGGAGGTTCACTGACTTCCAGTTTCCGAGTATGATTATCAGAAGGCCATGGCTGTTTTCTTCTCAAAGCCACGAAAAATAAGCTGCTCAGACGACACCTGCACTTTATGCAAAAAATAACAGCAAACTTACCCCCACCCCCAGCAGGCCTACTGTATGTGATTTTCTAGGAGAAACAATGTACATGTACGGTCAGCGGACAATGCTCAGCTTTCAAAATTAAAATTATTAGTGTTAGCATACATT
The DNA here is from genome assembly GCF_017654505.1 of Polyodon spathula. Classification (NCBI taxonomy): domain Eukaryota; kingdom Metazoa; phylum Chordata; class Actinopteri; order Acipenseriformes; family Polyodontidae; genus Polyodon; species Polyodon spathula. The sequence continues at coordinate 40,953,774 of NC_054544.1, forward strand.
TTGTGTGTTTCAAATATATTCTACCATAGCACTTTTCTTACACTGTTTTGTAAACTAGGTATTTAATACTTACTTTACTGAAGCACTACAACCAATTTAAAAAACACACTCAAATGAGTCATCTCAACTTTCCCCTTTCCTGCTGTAAAACACAAGGGGCTCGAGTTGAATTGCATTAGTCCTGAGCGGCTGACACACATGGGCGTCACCACCATTTCAATGGTGCCCAGGGACTTATCAGTGTACCTTGCCCTTTCACAATACAAGCCCTACTAGGTTCTCTTTGTGGTTGCGTGATGAGATAATTGAAGGGTTATAACGACGCTCAAGGCCATGGAGTCACATAAAGGAAACCGTGGAATGTGAAAGTGCTGGAGTTTGAAACCTATGAGAAAAAATTAATCTTAACAAGCAGCATATGATAGTGCAGTTTTATCTTAAATATTTGGTTATGTATTTGATGAAGTGAAAAAAAAACTTGAGGAAAGCTAGAGCACCAAAACACGCTACAGTATGACAGTGAGCTATTAAATAAGGTACTCTGCATTCTCAAGAGCTTTCTACGTGGTATATTCCAGTCAACTCTTACAAACAATCAACCACGAAATAGATTTCAGGTTGTTTGTGTCTGTTGTTCATCAAATCTGATAAAAAATAAAGCAATTATGAACAGAGTACATTGGCTGAATGCACTGGCTTACAATGTGGTTTTGTATAAACACAAACATGGTCAAAACAGCATGTACCAACCAAATAAAAAAAAAGTCTTTCTAAAATCACTTTACTGTATGAAACACCTGCCTGTTGAAGATTCGCAATAATGTTCCTTGTGCTTACACAATGATTCCCGTCACCAAATTTACATTTGAACAAAATAATTAAAACGTAGACTCACAAGCAGACTAAAAATGTGTCTCCTGTAAGGTTGCAAAACTAATGTACATTTTACTCAGCTCTTGTTGAAAAGCTATTATGGTTGCTATCTCTCAACCAGGCAGGTTGGACTTTGACAGCTATTAAATTGTCCAATAGTGGGTTCCGCGTAAATATTCTTACTGTATGCTGGGACTCTATGGAAAGGAGATTTTTGAAGATTTTACAATCTGCTATGACCAAACCCAGGGTGTATAATCACTGAAGAAGCTCTCAACTGTGAATGTATTGTGAAAGCCCCATTGATATAGGTGTAGAATATACACAACTACAGACATTGGTCCTAAAGAGTGCATTATTGTGCTGAAAATTAACGACAATTCAGGATATGAAAATATTTCAAATACAACGCTATAGATAAACTGCTGCATCCTGGTATCTTTGATTTACATCTCCTGAATGCTGCTAGACCATTGAACTGCAACACATTAAGTAAGCAACATTTAATATGCATTCTTGCCTTAAAATATCAAAATGAAAGTATAAATAAAATCAAAGAACCAAAACATTCAACAGAAGGAAATTGGGACCAGAGGTGACATTGCTACTACTGATAAAGGTAATAAAAGATGTAACAACATGTTAACAAATGATCTGATCACTTTTAAATGATGCAAGATCTCACAAATACACGTAATCTTCTAGTGAAACTGCAACTCATTCTTCCATAGTAAGAGGTTTATTGACATTTTACAGTGAAAGGCAAATCCTGTAGAACAATTGCCACAACCATCAATCTTTAACCCCTGCCTAGGTTTATATTAAAATACTAACAATTGTATATATCAAGATCGGATTTCAAAATCCCCAGAAATAACCCCTAGATGTTCATGTTCAGTATGTATGTGCATATCCATCTCTTGCACCATTTTAAGAAACCCTAGAGACTGCAAATACAATTGATTGAGGATAATGGTACATGCCACTATGCTGGGCTTCAAAATTAGTATTGGGATGGGCTAATACTGCTTGCATGCTTGTTAGTAAATATAACATGTCATCTCTCAGGCTGTGGAATGTGTGTTTTCACTCAAATCTTTATAAAATTATGTGATATGACATAATTCTGTACAAAACACTGAATCTACTTAATTAATAGTGTTGTCTTTTTGCAATATTATTTGTGCTAAATGATGTACAATAAATAAAAGACTATTTAAACTTCTGTTTTGACTCCCAGGCTTTATAGGAATTTGAAAGGGTTGTGTATAACTTCCTACTGCTGCAAACAAGTGTAAGACCATGCTTATTATCTTAAATTTCTAGGCCAAATTATGTTTTTTTTTTTTTTTCCCCAGTCTTAATTGAAAATGTAATTTCAGTTGACTTTAGTAACAAAGAAATGTGTTTCTTATCTCATAATATCATTACTGACAGGACAAGACTAGCATTCTATTACAATAAATGAGAATATCTTTGAGCTCATAGAAATGATCCATCAGTGCAATTATTACAATTGGTGCATAATACATAATGCAAACATTTGAAAGCAAACACTTGGTGCTTGTGAATTTAGAGCCTGTGAAAGCAATGGCACTGGCTCCAGGAGAGCTTGTCCTTGAAGCACTGTGATCGCACCTCAATCATGAACTGAAATACTGTAAATCAGTCCTGGGCTTCTCTCAAGCAGAGAGAAATTGGGCCAAATTCTGGTGGGCTGAGACTTATTTCACTGTGAATGAGTTAGATTTGAACACAAGCCTCCAGAGGCCAGTAAATTAGCACCTAAAAAGAGGTCTTTTAACCTTCATTTACCACACTGTTTCATGACATACGGACAGAAGAATGTTATGAATGGCAGTTTAGGGTATTCGCTACAGTATTATGAAACAAATGATTGCTACTGTATTCCTCAAGGGGATAGTCGTTTTTTACATTTCTACACTTTCGAGGGAATGGGCCACATTAGTGCCATTTGTTTGCTCTGTTACATGAAACCACCTTGGATCATGGATTTTCTTTAAAAGGCGTTTAAAAACGGTAGTTTTGGTCTGTATCAAATTTTACATGGTTTTACATATTCGACACGTCATGAGATCCAGACCATCAGGTCAAAAGAAGAAAAAAAAATGTATTGCTGAACTGTAGTCTGGGGTTGTTTATAATGTTTCTGGTCTGCTTTCAATTTGCCTTGTAATTGATGACAGCGCTCTGGTAGAATCTGTTCCAGTGATAACAGTATTCTTTCCATACAGCTGAATTAAAACAAAGCACAAGGCTAAGCTTGCTTGACCATTAGGACTCTAGCTACTGGACTGTTTCTCTGTAATAGTACAGAAATAATTCCAGCAGTAAAACATGACCCCCTTACAGCAATAAAGATGTTGACAACCTCTATACAATTAATAATGCAGGCCATAGTTACAGCATACAGTAGTACAAGTAGTGTAATTGTTCAGTGGAAAACACAGCTCCCTGTTTCAGGTATCTGACACTGTATGAGCTTTCCTGGTCAAAACAGAATGTGCACTTCAGCTGACACTTTGGGGGTTATGACTAATTCTAAACACCGAATTTCTGGGGGTAGCACTAATGGAACAGGTACCACACATCTCTCACCCTGGTTGATACTGCAGCTGGTATAAAAATGCTGAAGTTGACGGCAATATTTCCATATTGGTCATTAGAATTTTGTATGTGTTTTTCTTATATCTAAATTTTTTTTTCTTATATCTGTATATGAAATATTGCTGTGTTTAAATATTTTTTCTTAGCAATATGCCCTGTGGGGATAGAAGCAGGAGTCTTTTGTATTATTAGTAGTCCTAGTCGCACAGATAACTGCCAAATTAATAATATAATTATTGCTTAATTAATTATTTTATTCAAAACAATGTATTTTTACATGGAACCATGATGTTTCTAGTCTCAGTGTTGCCAAAATTACCCTGTAAATTATACAGCTGATATCGCATCTGTTCCAGCCAGCATTTCTTTTTGACAGCCAGTGTTACTGAACCGCAAACGTTTGCAGCTACATTTTTGGCGACTGCTCCTACATATAAGACATGTGCTTCCACAATATCCAGATCAAGAGTATTTTATTTCAAATTTACACTTTGTCCACAACCACAACCACGACCTCTCCTTGGATTTCAAGTGATTGAGTGATTTCGGTCGCTGGAATTTTCCACTTTCTCCCCTCACGCCGGTCGTCCAAGTTTTTACCCTGTTCTGCCATCAGCAGTTCTGACAAAGCAATGTATTTTTCGTCCGAATGCCAAATGCCCTTTTCAAACCGGCTAGCAACAATATTGATTATTTTCGTTATAATGTAAATAAATAGTCATTTGCATTATAAATGTGTTTAATTCCACCAAACATATTAAAAGGCAACCTATAGCTTAGATAAAATTGCAGCGCTCGACCAAATACCAACATATAAAATACATACTTCTAGATTAACCAACACAAGGCTACATATTAACAACACCGACACAACTGTAAAAAATAAACGCATATTTGGTATTTATTGCTAGTGGCGATTTTCACAATTTGGAATTCGCCTCCATGCGTCAAGGTATAACTATGAATTGCAAAATGCTATATGCAGTAGAAATTTGGTTACATGCCTGTGCCTGGCATATATTAGCCAGTAAAACGCTATAAATTGTACGACTACATCACCAATTAAAAGTGTGTGGCTAGATGCATAATCAATAGCACGGAATGCTTTTTTAAAATTTTTGTTAGGCAGTCAGTTATGCTTTTCTTTTAATTAAATGTGCGACTGCTTGGAAATTATGCAATATACAGTTGCATACTCGTACAGTAGCATTTTTTCAGTTTCCGTACCAAACAGAATGGATCAGAAAAGCACATGCACAACAGCAAGTGACACTTCAGACTTACTACTGCGTTGATATATATATATATATATATATATATATATATATATATATATAGATAGATAGATATATATAGATAGATAGATAGATAGATATAGATAGATAGAGCAGACGTCAGTCACCATTGTGAAAAGAGTGCACTGAAAAAAACGTCAAAGCGTTGCCAGTTTCACAACAAATTGTTTACACCAGTGCAAAACACATGTTAACGTAAGAGAAGCTTTAAAATACCGTACTGTGTGTTTGAACATGTTACAGTCGCACTCTGCAGAAGAATGTAAACTGTATGGAATGTTTAATACTTGGGTAATGCACCCTCATCTTACTGTCACGTTCGGTCCAAAAAGTTTATTTATTTATTTATTTATTTATTTATTTAGGGAAGACATGGGACACAATGACACCCTACCTTGGATTTTTCAATGTATTTTCTTTCTTGTTGAGCACTCCAGGTACACAGTTTGTGAGTTCGGTCCAATCGGCATGCAATCCACAGCTCCAGCCGGTAGAGAACCGGGAAAAAAGCCAGGTCTCTTTCCTGTTCGGCCGGTAACAGGTACACTTCTTCTGCCCAGGTCTGCAATCGCAAGGCACCTCCAATCTCACATTCTGCACCAGGTGCCTTCCAAAGGTGGTCCCTCCGGTTTTCTGGATGTGGAGAAAAACGATCACGTCTTCCCCCTTGATCTCGAAATCAACAGAGCGCTCCAGGTCCCTGATCGGAAAATAGTACTTCTTTACATAGTGTGGATCTGGGGTCGGGAAAATATCCAAGTCTTCTTGAATAAGGTACCGGTGCGGGGACCCGAAGTTCATCATCCCCGGTCCCACGTACTGGTACAAGATCAACATGAAACAGATGGATCCAAGCACGATCAAAACAAATTTGCTGGTCCTCTCAACCATGTTCCTTCCAATGCGCTTCATGTGTTAACATCTCCCAGTTAACTGTGGAGTGGGGAGTTTCTATCAAATGCTATGGCTCGGCTTCCCATACAAAAAAGAAAGGTCAGAGAATCGGGAATGTAAAGTTGTGGTCTAGATACATTGTATCCCTTCACAGCGTAGACACAGTCGAAACAGACCAACCCAGGATCCAGAGACAAAACTGATTCCCGAGAGTGAAACTGATCAATGCTTGACTGCTTCCCCCCCTTTCTTCTTAACTACTGTAAACTGCAGTGTTTAAAGTCCTTCCTCCAAACCACCTCATGATAATCTGAGCCCAGCATGCACAGCGACACCCACTTTTTCAACACAAAAAACAGCAGAAAAAAAAGATCCCAAAACATGTTTAATACGTTGGTTGGTATGTGCCACCCGCACCAAAAACTGTGACAGACGTCAATGCCTTCTTTCCATGTAGCTGTTGCCCAGGGTATTTAGAAAATGTGTTATCTGTCTTACCTGTAGGTTTATGCAAAAAAAACAACAACTAAGAAATCAACTTAAATTATATACAAGTTTAAGCTTACAAACTACATCAAAATAGAGCAATGTAAAAAAAAAAAGTATAGATTTATAAAACCCAGAACATCGTTAAGAAGAAAGACATAATAACAAGAGCACTTAAATAGTCTTATAGGTTCACGTACAAGGAAGAATAGTCTAAAGCAGAGTCAGCTTTACAACTTTTTTTTTTTTTTTAAAGAGATCCATGCATGCATGTCAATTGAATTCCATCTCTCAAACCAAGGGAAATAAATTATATAACTCTTAATATTCAAGACATTTCTCTGGATGGTTTTTGAAACGACATAATTGAGCCATTCCAACATCTTGTAGACTCCAATGTGTGGCCCGTCTTATTGCCTTTAACAAAGAAAGTGCTTATTCTTTAGGACAGCCTTTTACAAAAAACAAAGAGCAGTACATTGTAATAAGATACACTGGCTCAGCCCATCAGTAAGCAATAGAGCTGCAATTATTGGGCAAAATCCAGTGAAGTATATACGTTGGGAGGATGAAGTTTGCTTGAGTGTTTATATATGGCTTCACAGAAAGGTGATGCTTTCCAGTTACAGGTGCGGTCCTTGAATTAACTCTCAGAACAAAGCCTGCCCACTCCCATCCCCAACCCTCGCCCCCCTTTCTCAACTCCTCAGCATTTTAGCTAGCTGCTCGTGGAAAAAATGCACTGTAGCTGTATTTAACATTATTGCTGTATTTTATGACAAATCCGTCTCAGACAAATCCTTTACTTTCATTCTATTTAAGTATGTTAAAATTCTTAACTGCCCATGGCAGACCTGGGACAAATATATTTGTATTTAATATTTGATTTGTAACACCAGCTATTTCAAATAGTTGAAATGTTTATGTACTGTATACCCTCAAATAAATCAATTTTGATTTTAAATATTCAAATATTAATTGTACAAAGGCAAATATTATTAGAAAATATATATATATATAAAAAACGTCTACTAGTTTATCATAAACACTTTTTAAGTTTTTTACATTATTATATTAAATATATATATATATATATATATATATATATATATATATATATATATATATATATATATATATATATATATATATACACACACACACACACACACATACATACACCAAGTCTTGCAATTTTTGAAGAGGATTTCTAATGAGGAAGATGCTAAACATGTTCAATTCAATAACTTCAAAACAGGCCATTAAACCAGTAGCTAAAGATATTTTATTGTTTTCAAATATTTACCCACTGAAATAAAATATTCAAATATGAATTGCTCAAATTAAATCTAATTGAAATATAGCAGTTTCCAAAAGATAATTGAGGACAAGGCTTAACTTACAATGCAAGATAATAAGTAGGCTGCTGTTTGTTACAGTTGCATATTTATGAAAAGTTTAAAGTATTTCAGTGTATTTCAACTATTTACTCCTATTTAAATATTTATGAATAACTATATTTATCCCAGATCTGGTCTGTGAAACATAGAATCAATGGTGTAGGAAGCCAATTGTGTGGTATGTGCAAGCTGCAATGTTAGATTAGTGGGGCAGGGGGCAGCATTGTGGAAAACAGCAGAGACATACTTACAACTTGTTTGGCAAAACCCAATTGTGTGCTTGTTCTCTTAAATGGGAAGGAAGATTGCTATTTTTTCTTTTTTGCGAACAATTTTTACACTGTGAAATGTGTATATATATATATATATATATATATATATATATATATATATATATATATATATATATATATATATATATATATATATATATATATAAATTGAAACGCTAGTACTGCAAGTTGTATACTTATTTTTAATTTGTTATTAGGAGTCACATGGCACCTGGGAGCCTGTACAAGTGGCTGGATAAGCGTATCCAGTGTAAACTGATTAAATGAACTGAGGGCAGATAAAGCCAGTGGGCTGAACTGATGCTGTGGCACATCTCTCTTCCACTCTTGAATTTACATTTACTAATATGAATCACTAATGCTATTGTATGCTTTGGTCTTCATTTTTTTGTATTGTATAACCAATGTCTGGAGTGTTTTATGGTTAGGGGTGGCTCCCTGCAAACCCCCCTTGCTAATAACCCTACTAATAAATTATCTGAAAGCTAGGTGCATTTTTAAAAGTTTTATTTTATGTATTGTCTATTCATTTATAAATATTCCAGTCTCAATCAAAACTTGGCTCTACAACCTGTAACAATTGGTATTTATTTTTCCTTTCATAATCATTTCACTGCATCGACAAAGTGACATATATGAATGTTCAAGCTGGCATAGCCCTCTTTCATTAAGATAAATGACAGCCTTATCTTCTGCTGCTGAGGAACCTGCTCTTGGTTGTCAGATCCAAAGCTGGTCCCCTGTTGAAGCATTCTATTTATAAGGTTTTTATGCCACTTCATGCCTCGACTTCATCTAACATTTAGACATATTTATTTAAGGTGTGTTATCTCACGTTATTCCATGTGCTATTAAACAGCTCCCTTCATGCCTTCACCCCAAAACACTTCACAAGATTGTTTATTACCCTTACAAGGTTTACAATTGTAGTCTGTAGTTTAAAATATAAATTCCCCTTGGTTGACTTGTTTTTTTATATTTTCTGGCTAAACTGTAGTACAAGCTTTCCCAGCATTTCTTGCATGTTTCATGTTGTTAAATATTCAAATGTTGGCTTGTTGCAGGTTTTGTTTGTCTCTTTGTATCATGGATTCAGTGTTTTCTCATTTGCATCCATTGGAATTTTCTGCTACTGTATGAATCACTTTTAGAATGAGTACTTATATTGCGGCTGGAGTATGAACAATCTAAATAAACTTGTGCCCCACAGCCCTTAACTGAAAACCTGCAAATATGGTATTGAATTGAAATTGGAACTCACAGCTGAGTGGAACCAAATCTAAGGGTTATATTCTTAATAAGATATTTGGAAGAGTGTTTGGTGGCTGTAGCTTGATCCTACTCAATATAATATTTTCATTTGGGCTCATCCAGTTGATATTTCCAGCAATGGCCAGACAGTTATTGAGGGAGACAAGCGGTCATTAACATCAGCAGCAGAGCGAGACCCCAGAATGAGTTAATAACTCACTAACATAGACAAAGTAGAGTAAACCCCCGCAACAAGAAACACAGAACTTTAGAGACTAATACATGGGGTAGTGTGATAAATGAGAATGTAATACGCACGGTGGGCATTGAATCCTCATATCACATACTACCCCATGCATGTAACGTTGGTGTAATACATTACAGATTAACTATGAGGCAAATATGTAATTTGCATTGCAATAAACATGGGAGTGAATAAATATCATTTTTCTTTTTTTTTATTATTCAGTCAGATATCATACCAGCTGTTTAATATTATTACATTCCAAAATTACATGAAGTGAAGATTCAGAGCCATGCCTTATATTTACTGCAAATTGAGGAAATAATTGTGGAAGAAAGTAAAATAATCCACTTAGCATAATGATAACGTTTGAGAAGTAAACAGTGTAGACTGAAATAAAATGTTAATCTGTTCCATATTGTTGATCTTTTCATATAATTTGAATTTAAAATATATTCCCCCAGTTTCCTTAACATCAGTACATGTATTATTTTGAGAGATTTTGTTATTAAGTTATATAAAGCAACATTTCTCTTTTCCCGGATGACAGATTTTCAATAACTGGTTTCCACATCATTAAAATATTAAATTATTTGTGCTTATCCAAATGTGAGAAGCATTTCAATATATTCTGCTGGGAAGATGAATTTCAGTCAATGTACAGGCTACGTTTTATGAATAGAAAGTCTCCTAGAAGAATGTTTTCCATAAAAATAACATTTAGAACATATTAAAGATGGTAAATCTTACCTAAAGATGCAACAACATTTCACATGAAGCATGTATTTTATTTTTAAAACCAATAGCCTTTTTATGAGGAATTTATTTTAGTTTGCATCTTTATTTCTGATTCCTGATTGCTTGAATTATGTAACTCATGAGACCTACAATTGCTTGAAAAGATGCTCAGGAAATCTACCTCCCAGCTGCCATTGGAACTTACAATAGGTGTGATTTCTTTTTATGGAAGTGTTTGTCTACTTGAATACTTCAGATTCTTACTGTGTATCTCACTACACGTTTATATAAAAGGTTAATTAGTCTAGCTCTCCCTCAAATAGACAGTATATTCTAAGAATTTGTGTTTCAGAGAAGGTATTAAAAGGAACCCAATAAGCCATGTTTGTGGCACTTGTTTTTATGTGTCTCCTTGAGGATGGCAGTGTGTATTTACACTGTATGTAAAATTAAGCCACATTGATTTGTATACACCTGGATTACAAGGGAGCCCCCATCTTTTTTTAAGGAGTAAAAGCATATATGTAACTATACTTATGGCTATGACAGAACTGTGAATGGTATTGTGCTATTCGTGAATGTCTTATTATCTTCATGCTGTTGTGGTTGCATGTTATATATTTGTTATAAGTCAAAATCTGCTATTTTGGAAAGAACGGAAGCCATTCTTTCTTATGAGGGTTTGTTGGGTTGGTATGCAAGAAAACTGGGATTCTGTAATTAAAAAATGAAAATGCAGACCTCCATTTAACTACTTACTAACAGTGATATACTTGTTATTAAAGTATTATTATCTGTTTATATTGGGCAATTATCTTTAACAAAACTGCATTTCAAATCATCACTTCCAAATACAGTAGATGCCAGTTATTACCAACACTGATAAACTGGCTACGAAGCAGCATGCAAAAATGAATTGGATTTACAGTGGGAGGCAATACATTGTAAAAAGCAGAAAAATGTTGGACTTTTTTTTTTTTTTTTTTTTAATTGTGTTCTTTAGAATTGATTGCAAGTATAACACATTTTTTATGTTTGCTTTACTCATTGTAAGAACAATTCTTGTACATTGTTGTGTAGTACTATTTAAGCCTACTCCCTTTTTTGTGTTTTACACACGCGTGAAGTAAACAGTTCTATGTTTGGGAATTTTGTGTTTCTCATGTTAATTTTATAACATTGTAACATTTAAAACATGTATTTCAGTGCCATATTTATACTATTGCAGTATATATTGTTCAATATAAATACATTTGAAAACGGGGGCTTTTCGCTTATTGGCAGCTTTCGGTTAAAGACAACTTTTTGCTGAGAGGTTGTTAATAAGTGGTATCTGCTGTAGTTAAGAACTTGTAGATGCCTTCTGTTAACTGGATGTCATAGAAATTTCAAGCAATGTACCCAAGCAATATTCCATATACAGGAATACGTGAAATACTCCAGACTCTCCATCTTTCACCTAATTGGCATGTTTGTTAACTTTGGGCCTCTGGTATAAAGCATGTGGGAATAGGCACACATCATAAATAACAAGCAAGGAAATGGTAATTATCAAAAAGCAGTTTCATGCTAAATAATATTTTCCAAAGGCGAATATTTTCTTTGGATCAGAGAAGAAAAATAGAAGTATACATTAACTGCATTTTTGTCTGGAAGCCTTCCGATTACGTTATAATGTAGTGGAAATAGTATTTATTGATTTAGCAATAGCTGCTAGTTAGACTCCTGAAATGACTGAGGACCCTCTAATGTAAAGACATAAAACCAGTTAAAAACAGTGAGAGATTCTGAGAATTACTTTCATCAAGACCTCTCCAGTCAGTCATTCTGTCCTTGGGTTTGAATGACTGAAAGATACACTTCAAAATGAGATCTGGAAAAAAATGTAATGTGTTTTACACAAGAACGATCACTTTTTTATCTTTCTTATGTTGCTTATAATGCCAACGATGCACAGTTTCATTGAGACACAGTTCAGTAGGCTAGTAGCTACCATTAGAACGCACAGGTTGGCATCATGGCTACTTGGATTTGAGCCACAAGTCACAAGATTATGTATCAAGCATCTTATGTATTCTATTGCAGCTGTAGGATTTTTATTTTATTTTCAGCAAGGAATGCCATTGGACTATTTTTTATTTTGTTTTTGGAAATACAAATATGTAGGAGATGTTTAAGTATTAATACATTTAATAAGCTCAGGCAACACAATTTTAATTTATAATACAAACTTGTATTAAATCATAATCATTATTGTCTATAAACAAACACATGACAGGTGCTTGAAAGTGGTGTTAAAAATGCATTTCGGACTCAAAAGCATAAAAAAACCCAAAAAACGATTTTTGGTTTGACTTTTGTTTGCAACAATTAAGCACAGTTTGCTTTTTAATTGGAACCATACATGTTTTATCAAGCCTTTATAATCAATCCATTTTTGGACATATCAGGATCAGAGCATAACCAAAACAACATTTAAAGGGGCTCCCGAGTGGCGCATCCAGCAAAGGCACGCCATGTGGAGTGAAGGATGTGCCCTATAGACTGGAGTTCTTCCACTGCTGACCGTGAACAAGTGTTCCCAGGGGGCAGCATACAATTGGCAGAGTGCCGCCCGGGTGCAGAGGGTTGGAGGACGCGTGTGTCCGTCTTCGTCTCTCCTGAGTCACCGGGGGGGTGACAGCGGTGGGCAGGGTTGAAATAAAAATTGGGGTGAAAATGAGAAAAAATAATTGGCTATTCCAAATTAAAAAAAAAAAAAAAAAACATAAATGTAACACTCAAGAGTTGTATCTGTTCCTATTAACACTAATTGTATAATAATTAAGGCAGGGCCATCCAATGGATGGTGTTGAGGCATGTATCAACAACAACACAAATGTACATTTCTATAGCGCCTTCCATTACAAGGGTCCCAATGTGCTTGACACATAAACACACAAACGAACAATGAAATCATTACATTAAAAACAGTCTAATACAGAATTTGGTAAAACAGAAATTAAAAAAGAGATTTAAAAAATGTGGTTTTAATTGTAAAAATAGTTTGTAGAGATAGAAAAGCTATTGTCTAAAAATATGTTTTCAAATATGACTTAAAAACAATAAGTCCCGGCTTCCTTGACAGAAGAAGGCAGAGCATTCCAGAATTTAGGAGTTTTACGTGGCTCATTAAGCTCCATGTTCAAAGGGGAAGGCTGGACATTTGTTTTCTAGTATCAGCAAAAACAACTGCCATGTAAGTGTTTAGACATGTCAGAGTACATGTTTAATAAGCACATCATCCTGAAGCGGTGTGTAGTCCAGTTTTATGGCTCCCTTGAGAAAGATATGTACAACATATCGAAACGTTGGGCAGCTATAATAATAAATCTATATATATATATATATAATATATACCGGGACTATATGTCTCTTTTCAAAAAGGCTGAACAGTTAAACATTAGGAGATTTTAACGCAACCATAAAACTGGAAATTGGAAAAAAAAATGCCTTTCAGAAAGCAGTGTTAATAAAGTAAGAATGAAAACATGACAAATATCAACCTAGCTCTGTTAATCAGATGCAATAAACTAAACAAAAGGAAAAGGGACTTTTTAATAGAAATGTATTGAAAATACTGCAGGACCCAGGTGGTTAAGGTTTCCCGGGAATGCGATAATTTCAATATTACCACACAGTCTGGATTAGCCTGGGTTATTCAGCTTTTTAAATGTTTATTTAAAAATAGCGATTTTAAACTTAAGGACTACATTGCATGTTATACCTTACTTATACTTCAGTTATTCTTCCAAACAAACTGGGAATGCAAGTCCATGCTAAGTCATTGTTTTGCTTTTTAATATAGAATACAAAATACCTATCATGCTTGAAGACAAGATGCAATAATGTACAATCCACTGGACTCGCTATCATTAAACCTCTGCTGTTTACAAATGCACTTATGGCAACATGAAAAAGCTGTAGGCAATATTTAGGAAACCACTGATATAATAATTATCCACATAGTTGAGCCTCAAAACAGATGGAAGATGCTAGGAGGTATGCACATGTTCGGAAACTGAAGTTCATTGTGACTGACAAATATGAGTTTTGCTGAACTACTAACACAGTTATGCTAGAAAACTTCACAGTTTTAAATCTGGCAGGTACAAATTCCCCCACGCTGCCTGTCTTCCAGTATTTCATTGTTTGTAACATAAAAAGCAATGGAGATTCTCCAACCATTTCCATATTAAACCGAAGCATGTTTTTTGTTTTTTTGGGGTTTTTTTTCTGTCAAAATAACTGCAGCGACTACTCATGTAAATGGTAAATACTCTATTTTTTTCATGCAACAAGAGTTTGATTATGAGCTTATAGAGCAATAATGGAAACGTACAAATGAACCTGTGCTCTTCTGCCATAGCAGAGGTCCGTCAATCAACTTGAAGACTGGGGCTCGATCTCCATTTGCTCCCTTTACATTGTGTTACTGTTCAAGTGATTGTAATTTACAAAATAATGACCTGTTCTACACTACCATTAACGAAATAGGTCACAACTGTGCAGTTTTGAAAGAAACACAATATAGCACACATTTCATTTTAAACTATGACGGGCCATGTTTTTAAAGAATTTATTCCAGTCTTTAATTAAATCCTGTTTTGTGAAAGGAAGAAAACACCTAGGGCCCGATCTTCGCGCAATCCCCTCTTTAAATTTGTGCCTCGCAAAATAAATAGTGCTTTGGCACAAAATGAGAGATATTCCAAAATGGCACAAAGCAGTTGTGAGACACTGGAATATAGCAGTTTTTTGAGCAATTCTCAAATCTGTTTGTGCCTCGCAAAACCGTATGCACATTCACTACCAATATAGCAACTGCACACAACAGCCAAGCAAGAATGCAGAATGATGGACAGTCACCATTAGTAATGGCATTACCCCAACAAGCTGCTATCATTGGTGTCGCCACAGCATGTACCGATATGACAGCAGACGAGACCACACAATATATCCTGCACATATACATACAGGATCATTCAAATACACAATTGGCTCCATAGCTAGGTGCCGAGCTTTCAAATTAATGTACTGATAACGCCACTGTTTTAGTGAATACGGACAGTATTGTATCACAAAGAAATACTATATTGGTTTCTTTAAAGGCCAGCTGATCCAACATAGCTGTATGTTTTTGAAGTAAAATAAAAAAAAAAGTCTTTGGATACTGTCTGTTTTTTTTATTTCTGATTTTTTTTTTTTTTTTTTATACAAATCGTGCCGTGACAAAGTCTACTGTGGTAGCACACTCTTTGATTTGTAAATGGAGGTGTGATTTGGACTGTGATTTGTAAACGAGTTCATTCACCTGTAATACATCAATCAAGCATTTTATATACACAATACACAGAAATGCGTTATTCATTCTACTCACCCATTTGAACATCATGATTAAGCCCAGCTTGTAAGGCTTTGAGTGTCATCAGAATGGATTTTTTTTCATTATGACATTTTTTTTTTTAAGAATAATAATTAATTCTAAATACGCTCCTAAAATGTTAATTGTAGTCTACTATGATTTCCCAATAAATGAACAGACTCTGTACAATTAATAGCATTGACGTTTAGCACACTGGACAGCTGTATAAAAATGTTCAGAAATTACAGTTAACAGAACTGTTTGTCCCGCTTCATCTAACTTATGATTGGACTGCTGGCGAGAAAATACAGGTCGTTGATTGGTTGATCATATCACCGGTCTGGCATTAGGAAAACGTTAGCATGCCTTTCACAACTGATTGGCTCTCCGAAATGGAGCTGCCCACTCCTATACCCATAATGCGCAGCAACCTATGGAATAGCCAAATAAAGCAATGGGCCACAACATCTTATTGGTGTATGATGTATTTATACAATTAATTTACAGATGTGTGGTAACTCACAGCAAGGATAGCAGGCAGGACCCCTCCCCCTTAATCCTTCTCTCAATCTTCATTTCTATTCTTTGATGGTACACATTGGATGCCGATATGCCTGTGGAGCAGTGAAGAACACATATAACTGTATATGTAAACACACTACCACTGTCCATCATATCAATACAGTGATAAAACACATAACTGATCCACCCATGTGTGTGGATGGGGGGGGGGTTGGGGTTTTGTACTATTGTACATTTGTTCTATTATACCCAACTCCAGAGTGAACTGTTACTCCAACACTATTTGAACCAGCGTAAAACAGCATCGCAATTATCATGCAGATATTGGTATATTCAGATGAACTAGGGCTTTCGCCCAATTCAAATCTGATTGCGCTATGTGCATATTGAATATCCTCCTAGAATACATTTGCATCACATATTTCTAATTACCGATGCATTACCATATGCTAATAGGACCATATTAAAGGAACAGATGGAAGGCAGTGTGCTGGACCGAGGTGAGTGCATGTTTCCACACTCGTCTGTTGGGCATAGGAATACGCTATAAACGTCACTATGATATGAACATGTTATATATGTTATTATGGAAACAAAAAAGAGGCTTATTGCTTGTATGTTTTTCCTGCACATTGACTATGGTGATGCAGTATATAGGTTTGGATCGCCATTAACTGTAGGTAAACTGAACTCGCTGTATCATGCAGCATTGCGGTACAATACAAATACAAGATTTAATACTCATCATTGTATATTATACGATTTGGTAAGCTGGACTTCTTTGGCTTTACGCAGGTTGAAGCACTGGTATATTCTGGTATATAAGGCTATTCAATATAAATTATATGAATATACTTATTTAAATGAATACCTTATAGCTTCCCATAGTAACCATAGCCTTAGAACAGATTTTTGCATTTTAAAATCCCAAATATGTGTACTGAGGCTGGTAAAGGCTCATTTGCTTATTATGCCCCATGGTCCTGGAATGAGTTCCAGTCCAGACTAAAGCTGCAGACCAAGATATCTTTATTGCAATTTAAGAGTAAACTGCATGATTTCGTGACAGAGTTGTAATTGTCCTTAATAGTTGACTACTTTTGTGTATTTTGATTATTATTTAAAATATGATTTGCCTGTGTCTTAATTGTATTTTATTGTGTATTTGTCAGTCTATTGAACCTACCACATGCGGCAGGTGCTCAACCTCATATGAACCCTACATCATCTCCTCCGTTTGCTCTGGTACTGGGGAATTTAATATGTTCCTCAGCACGTCGCAGCAACGCGGGTATGAACCTGTTGAGGTGGCGGGACACGGCTGACTGGGTGATCCCCACTGTATCACCTGCTACCTTCTGGAAGTTCCCAGTAGCCAGGATACACATACAGACAGACACTACCAATTGCTCAGACAAGGCATGACTGTGCAGGTTTGTTCTGGCCAGGTCAACATGCAGCATATGACATAGATGAGTCAGCATGTCTCGGTTGAGACGATACCTGTACACGACTTGCTCATTGCTGAGCTCCTCATATGTGTGCCGAGGCCGGTACACCCTTTCAGCATCTTCGCCTATGTTGGGGTTGCTGTTGCTGGGTGTGCCTTGCATCATTCACATCCAAATGTCGACGGACACACTGCATGCTACCCACGTTTCCCATTGTTGCCTGTTTGTAGTCAGTGCTGGAATGGTAGTGTGTGCGGAGTTAACGCAGACCTTTTACAATCCTTATTCTGCACATCACAAACCTGTTTTTGTGCTTGGCACATACCTTCAAATATACCTGGATCACGCATATTGTCAGCCACTCCCCCCATATTGAGCGATGCCTGCATTTTATTTCTGCACAAGGCAGAATGGATTGTGACGCGCAAAAGGACGTTTCAAATATGGCAACTTGGCACAATTTCGGTACCACGGCCATTTGCGACGCGCATACCCTTCTGCGCGGTGCGCAAACCCTTCTGCGCGGTGCGCAAACCTTTTGAAGATCGGGCCCCTAGAGTTTAAAAATATAATAAGTATAAAATATCTAAGTAAAGTTACTGAAAGTTTACTGAAAGACTCTTAAGTGCTCTCGAAGTTTGTGCTGTATTTGCTATTTTTTTTCTGGAAAATAGGAATGAATTAAAGACTAGAGTAAAGGCTTGAAAGTATGGCCCTTTGTCTGATATTAGTTTAGTTTAAAGGGAGCTTTCAGTTTCTGTGCTTTATTCTGTTTGCACATATATTTCCAGTCGTTCATTTTACCTGAGCTTCTGGGTCAAAGCATGTTATTTACATGTCAGAGTTGGTTGGTTGATGACAGGAAAGAAGCCACTGAAGGGATGTAGACAATTTCACTTCATATGCAGGGGGACAAGTCGAAGGTTACACACTGGTGTAAATACTTGGAGGAAGGACATGATTCTGGATGCTTTCCATTCTCCTTGTCCACCCAATTTTAGCATTTGTTAACTTACCTCCTTCCAGAACACTTGTAAATGATCCTTTATGTAAACTACAGTCTGCAGAGTATTAATTAACCACCTGCTCTGAGTAAAAAGGAATGTGAATAGGATAATTAGCATTTGAAAAAGGAAGTCTAATTAGCACTAAATTTAGAATGTATTTTAAATCTTGTCACATGCAAAATATAGTGTGAGTGAAAATCAAGGGGTGATCAATACAACTTTGTTTCTACAAAAATATTATTATTGGCAAAGTAACACACACGTGGAATATGTTCTTGCACCAGTGATGACAAGCACACACTTCATATTTGATGTTTTTGAGCCTATGCTCTAGCAGGGCAGTTTTGTTAGCGCTCAAATCTCTCTCTTTTTTTTTACTATTGTTTTTAAATTGCAACATTTACAGTTGCAGTTAAACCTACTGATAATGCTGATTCAAAGGCTCATCAAATAGAAGTGAACAGTATACAGGGGATTTAACATGGAAAATATAACGAGTGATTCCTAAGCAATCATACTGGCTGACAAGACTTTTCCAGGTCTTTCCCTGCTTCATCGTGCTTCCACCACAATTCTTTCTTGCAATGCCTCTTCACGTTCTGGACAATGACATCGCAAACTGAAATCGAAGAATTGTCATGTGCCAATGGCAGAGCTCAATTAAACTGGTTCTGTATAAAAATCTATTATTATTATTATTATTATTATTATTATTTATTATTATTATTATTATTATTATGAGAACATAATTTTACTATAAATTTCAGATTTTCAGTTTTAATGTACAGTACAGTAGTTTTGTTTCTACTCTTTGAAAATAAATACACATAATTGCAAAAGTTATGTAACTCATTGTGGCAGAGCAGAGCTCTGCCCTATATAGATTGGCGGGGATGGGGTTAAATTCCCCTACCTGCCTGGGTTGTGTGTTTGGTGAGTGGAGAAAGGGATTGGAGATGGAGGTAAAGAGAATAAGAATAATAATCGTTAAAAGAAGCTCACCGTGTTTTGTCTGTTTGGTCCGTTTTGTTTGTCTGTTTATTTTGGCTACCAGTGCCGTGTCCTGTGTTTTTCGTTTAATACAACCGTTTATTTTCTGTCTGTTCCGTTCACCCATTAAATGCTGAGCGAAGCCATTCGTTCAGCTCAATCAAACTCCACCTCTCTATTTATTTTCCTGTTTCTGGTCTGACGCCACCCATTCCGGCCGTCTTTGTGACACGTGGTGTCAGAACCGGGACAACAGCGCCTCCAAGCGTCAGATCAGAGCAGGAACCGCAACCAAAAAAAACAAATAGCAAGCACAACCATCCGCTTGCTTCCTCAGCTCCCTCCTCTCCCTAATGGGAAGCTGAGGCCTCCTTTTATGTCATGTGGCTGGGTGCTGATTGATCGTTAATTACTCCAATCAACCCCAGCCACCTGAACACAATAAACCCAGGCAGGTAGGGGAATTTAACCCCATCCCTGCCAATCTATATAGGGCAGAGCTCTGCTCTGCCACATCCATTAATAAACTTTAAGAAAAAGAAGTTTGACATGTCTCTAATTTTCACTGCCAATTGATATACAATGTAAACCCAAGCCTTTATACAGTTTTAATATTTGTTTATGTATTTGTTCGTAACAAATAAAATAAAACAAAATTGTACATTCATGTTGAAATTATACATCAGGTTGTATTGCCTGTATATGTATATGTATCATAACTCCTTGAAGGAATAACATCATTATCGTGTTTTATTATTATTATCATCTATTGAATCCAACATTTCAACAAATAAGACAAGGAACAGAACTTTATTTGCATTTGTAGTTTGGATAAAACTTTTACAGTTTTTAGTCATCAAGCTTTAATAAAGCAGCAATTAACAGCAAATTGTGTTAAATTGAAACAGATTTTCAGGAAATGTTTGTCCATACAGTACCTGTTTGTCACCTCTTTTATTTATTAGGCAAAGCCGTGGTGGTAGAGGCTGTTAGTCTTGTGTTTTTTTTTTTTTTTTTTTTTTTCTGATTCATAAATTGGGTTTACTGTCATGATAGTTCCATTATCTTGACGAGGGCTGTACAATAGCCCCTTTTTCTCATTTGCATACATTAAATAGATCCATAAAACAATTTGATGACCTTAAATGGCTTTTACTGGCATGCAAAACACCACGTACTCAACTGCTGAAAGTATAAGCTTCTCAACGGGAAAAGGTTGAAGTTGTTTTATTCTATTTTCATTTGCTGGATTTCTGCCATGGTCAGTTTCCATTTATCAATTTGAATATAATGTCTGTGTTTTGTGATGTCAACGATATATTATAGTTGTTCAACAACATAGCAAGTTGCAATTGTAATTAAAATGTGTTCTTGCCTGTAATACCCATTTGCATTGTTCTGCCAGCTGTGCTGCAAGTCTCTAGCACATTATCCCCCTGAGAACTTAAATAGGATATGATGTGATGTTTTATTATGTTGACCAATAAAAAAAAAAAAAAAAGTGTTTCTGCAAGGAAGAAAAAATAACTTTTATTACTACATTGTGAGAAGTTTATTACAGAAAATATTCACTATATGGTCCACAGTGATATAACACCCTGCTTCTAGATGTTTGCACAGCCACAGCACACACTATCCCACCACCAGTTACAATGCAGTCCTTCATACAAAGCAACAACAAATATACATAAGAATTGAAGCAATCATTATAATCATTAAAATTATTTACCATAAAAACAAGTATATAAGCTTCAATGATGTATAATTCGTCCCCCTTTCTGAAACGTTTTTACAGTACTTTGCCTGTAGTCACAGTTGGTTTCCATGTGCCAAATGAACCACATTAAACCCTGAAGAGACTAAAATAAGATTGCATCCCCCTGCTAATAAAGTATGAGGAGCCATCTCGTCCACTAATGGAAAGGCTCTCAGCAAGTTGTGTCTGAATTATAAATCAATTATAAAGCTAGGAAGTGTTATTAAGTGAAGCATGATTGCAAGCAATTAAAATAGCTGTGATGTTGGGACTAGGTACTAATTCCAAAAGGAACAATCAGTGTCTTCTTAAAGGAAGAATAAGTGCCAAACACATTGATTTGCAAAGCCCTAGGGAAAAGGACATATATGCTGTAAATTGCTAGTTAAAAGGTTACTCTAAAGGGGTGTACAAACAGTGTAGCACCTGTGAGCAATCTTTCAGCATCCTTTAAAGATGAAAAACATTATTTTAAGTGTGTTTACGTATTTTGACCAGGGTTCAGAATCTGCTCTTCAGTTCTAGTTGGCATCCATATACATGTAACACAGGCTGTCAGTGTTATCATAGTCATACACGGCCACACCATCTCTTGAACACTGAGGTCCAAATTTATTTAAAGGGGAAAAAACGACCACACAAAGCCACATGTTCAGTACGGCTGCACTCAGAGTCAAAATAACGACCTATTTTATAAGGCTAATTAGGTAAAGCAGGCGATTCCGCAACCAACCAATTTAAATATCCCTAAGAGAATTACACACCTCTCACAATAAATAACGGGTTTGGGTCAACCCTGCATGTGTAGGCTACACATTCCAAAAGAAAATGAATGGCACACAAAGACCTGAGCCTGGTAATAGCCATGGTGATGAGGATGTTCAGAAGCGAAATCTGAAATAAACCAATATGAAATTGGAGATTTTGGTACAAGCAGTAGTTGTAACATATGAAGATGTGTTACAAGCTCAATATACATCACCAGGACAAAGGAATTAAATATGGTAGATTGCTTATACATTACGACGTGTCATCCAGTTACTGTGCTTCACATATTAGTTCAACTTCTTATTGCGTATAGAATAATTCCAGGTGTATAGACTTTTCAAACATCAGAAACAATAAGTTTTATTTACTTACATCCATGGCAGTCAAACAGGTGGACAATCCTTCTATTGTACAGCAATATGTTCAGCAACAATAACTCTGTACGAACAATCTTCAGTTTAACTACGACTTATATCTTCTTAAAGTCTTATGCTGTTACAACTCTCCTATTTCTTGTGTTTGTCTGTATTTCTTACTGTATGTATGATTTTAAAGCATATCTGTATGGTATATATGGTCAAAAAACTGTACTTGCTCTAGCTCCAAACTAACTGTGTCATCTGTCCTTCTGTCTTTTTTTTACCATTTTCTTTCAACTCGAATTTAATACTGCCTGAACCAATATTGTTAATACCAGAATGCCAAATTAATTCTGTAGACATTACTAAAATAATGGTGGCAGATGAGCCCTCATTGTACTACATGTATATGAGACTTTCTTTCATGCGTCTCGGAATGTCGTTCATCTTTTCCTAATCTCCTCCACCGTTCTTATAATAATGCCTACACTCTAGAAGTAAAGGCTCTCGTTAGAACCTTGCTTTGCCACTGTGGGGAAAACTTTTTAGGTGCTTCTAAGAACCATTTTTTACATGGATTCTATATTCCATATTTGCAGACTTTTTTGTCATGTAATCTATGAAACGTATTAAAAATTGGAGTTTGCAAAATAATACACTATTATAAACTACAATTTGCAAACTGACTTGATCAGAAGGATAAAAAAAATGAGCTTTTTGTAAAATGTTATTAAATGTTTCTTAGTCCTTGAAAATATTGCCTCCTTTTTGCTCAGACAAGTCTTCCACATCACCTCACCAAATTAACATCTGCTTTTCAGAGTTCTTTAAATAATCAAGCAAATACGAGGCCCTCAATTACAGGCAACTTTAATAAGTCAGATGGAATTTTTCATAGACCTCATTTAGAAAATCCCCTCCCAATTTTAGCGATTTCGTTTAGAAATGCCCCTGAATTATATATGCATATACAGAATTACATATACATCAAGGACTAAAGCGCACAGAGACATTGCCCCCGCAAATCAAGTCTTAGTTGCATGTTTATGCCATTGCATGTGTTTTATGAATCTCATCCAAGAATTCTGAACCCTCAGCGCCAGTTTTACGGTCGTAAAACATGCGCAATCATCTATTTTCAGAAGTACAAAATTAAACTTGAGTACAAATGAGACCCGCACTTAATAACATGTGCTTAATGATCTACCCTGTGCTACACAACTAGAACTAAAGAACAGCTTCTGAACTACATTTCTAGTACAAATAAATGTTTGCAATTACAGTAGTATGTAACTCAAAACTTTTGAGACAGTTCACAGGGAACTAATCAACTTGCCATTCCTGGATCTCAATCACAGTGTCTTCAGCAAAGAAAAAACAATGTCCTAGCAAACAAAAAACAAACAGATGTTTAAATTTTGTACCAGATGATGCCAGAATGTATTGTACAAAACATTCTGGCAACACAATCAACTACTTAGGTACAGAACTGTATTACAAAAAATATATATATCAAAACCTGTTGATTGCAGGGCCAGATTGCAAGCAGCTGCCTAGAGCCTGCAGTCATGGGGGGCCCAAAATGAAAAGTTTATTTTATTTTGTTATTTTTTTTTTAAACAGACATGGAATTGCATGCATCCTGGAAAAACTTCACTAATGACATTTCAGGCAGTGTATCTCACTTGTGTTCACACAAAATCAATAAATTCCAGGTCAGTCAGTTTGATTTGGCTTGACTACAGCAAACAATGGGAAAAAGAGGAATGCAAGCAGCAATGAGGGGAGATCTGTGCTGACTGTTTGGCACATGTGTGGTACTGCAAGAAGGAGGCAGCGGGCTCGTAGATCTGCCTGTCAGTCATGGCATTGACACGGAGAGGTGGGGAAGAGGGTGTGTTGGCTTCCCCTCTCTGAGTGTCTGAGAGGCGGGCCTTGGGGGATTGCTGACCCTATAAGATAACACTCTGTTATTCCCTCAGCCTCCCCCTAAGACGGATCGAGCCAGCTTGTGGAAGCTCTGCTGTGGGACCGAGCACGGCAGGAGAAGAATGAGCGCCACAATACATTAATTAAGAAGAGGAAATTTTAGTAGTGGAGAAAACTTGGGCAGAACCCCGAACAGTACACGCAGGTTGAGGGAATGGGTGGGCGTACAGTGGAGACCCGGGCCGTGCGGATAGCGACGGGCAGGATAACTCAAGTGCAACACCTTCATTTTGTAGTTTTATTTTCCCTTTTTCTTTCGCCTTTTGATTTCATTATTTGTTTGAGCATCTGTGAGTATGCCAGCATTGAACTGTTTACCAGTATTGGTATTCCTGTGGACATGTCTACCATTGCTGGTATTCAGGCCACGGACAACAGCGCCCTCTGCGGGCTAAAATAAATCACTGAAAAATAAAAAGAAATACACTTTTCTCTCTCCTGTGTCAGTGAATACCCACACCCTTCCACAGGGGCATTACAAAACTGTGCTGAAAGTCCCAAACCACTGAAAACCTTATCCTAAACCTGGAGAAAAAGCATTTTCTTTAATGAAATGAGTCGAAAGCCACCTCCGATCAACAGTAAAGCAGGGACTGCCTTTGATGTATTGGTGAAGTAAGAAGTAAGCCACATTAAACTACATTTGACTTAAGGTTATCACTGTCCATACATTTAGGCCAGTCAGTAAAAAAAGTCACATTTTAGCATTAAAACTTTAAAATGTAAAATTAAAAAAAAAAAAAAGTCTGATTTTGGATCAAAATAAATATGATATATATTTTTTATTGCTTTGCAGCTTTCCCAATCAGCTTGAATGATATATATATCTACACCTTTTGTGATGGCAGTGAAACGTATCAAAAGACAAATGCCAAATAACAAGTGTTCTGCAATTAGTATATGCGTTCTTCAAACAAGTAGCCAAAGCACAGCGATCTTGGGGGACATCAGCCAGCTTCTAAAGCTTTTTTGTTATTAGAAATATGCTGGAATTTATGCAGCAACAAGTGACTGACTTGACAGATTTTTGACGGGATCTGGCAAACAGAGAGGGCCAAAGTCTGTTCACTTAGATTCTTACCACTTTGTGGAGGTTTCTCAATATCAGATGCTCAAACTTAACATTTAAAATGCTCAAACTCAACATTTAATAAGAAACTTTCTCCTTTATAAAACTGAAAGACCATTCATTTTAATGTTCTGTAAAAACACATAACATATGCTTATTTTTTTCTTCCCTAACTTATTGAACACAATTCATTTTAAAGGATGAAATAAATTGTGTTTGTTTTGGGGGATTTATATAGTAACTGGTGTCTCTTTGGCTCACTGACCTTCTAAACAACAGTGATTGAAATGGACTCTTATTGCATCATTAGCCACATGTGAACTTAAATGAATCATAGTGAGGGAATAGCTAAACGTGGATATTGGAGATGTCAAAATAGGCGATCTAATTAATTTTGTTAATGAGTTTATTAATTGTCAATAACTGTTTAGACAGTGTTGGCTCAGCAACACTATTTCTGTTGTAACAATAAAAGGTTTCAACCATGGTCCATTTAATTATGCTCAATAACTCTGATCCAGCACTGTCAACCAACCATGATTCAAAATCACCAGTTCAGTGGACCAACATAAGACCCCAAACCCTGGCTGTGGTATATATCTGTGTGGAAAACATTAAATAGCAGGATGTTTCTCAAGCGAGATACCTTAGTAGACTCTTGCAACCTTTTCAAAGGTTTCTTCCACATTTACTTCTATTTTTAAGCATGACAGATATGCCGATAACATAGTCTTGATTATTTGGTGTTTTGGTTCTCACACCAAGACAGATTTTCACTGTTGCTTTACTAATGAACAGCCTCTGCTAACATTCTGAAATCTGACTGAACCAGCTGAACAAAGAGTTGCATTAAATCTGCTGAATCTGTCATTTAAACATGAACACAGGACAACAAACAAACTTCAGATTATGAAATAAAATCAGTAAGGCTCCGGAAGTGATTTATTTAGAGTTTACTTTAGCTGTTCCATATTCCACAACAAATTATGTTCTTGCCTTTCTTCAAACCCCCTGAAGGCTATATTGTGATGTATAAGCTATTACGTTTATACTGTTTTGAAATATTATCACCACCTATATAACCCAATTAAGATGGATATTTTTATACTGGCAATTATATATTCAAGACACTTAACAGTATCATGTGAAAAGCACTTAGAGGTGTCCGCTTTTATAGAGTGCAGCAAACATGTACACTAGTATTGAAAAGTGCTGAGCTCTCTCAGATCACTGTAACAGGGACTCTACGGTGACACAAAAGGCTTTCGTTATGTATATAGAGATGTCACAATAATGATGAATGACAGCCACCTGTGATCATAATGTCCAGACTGTCCTGTGCTTTAAATCCACTTTATAGTTGAGTATAAGTAAAAATGTAGCTCACATGCACTGATGATTCTTTGCAAATTTCCCATTTGCTGAACCAGACGACGGAACCTCATTGGAAATCACTGGCTTGTTTATCAAGAGAACTGTGTAGACTGACACTATGAAAACACGATGGCTGTCGAACAGCATGTGGAAGATGGGAAAATGAAATACGCTGGAGCTTTTGCCACTGTCATGGGTAAGAGAGTCTGGTTTATTTAACTGGAAAATCGACTAATTCCCTCGTTTGCTGACTTGTCATGCATGGTTAGCCAAAAAGACAGAAAATCTGGGAAACTTTGCCAGGCCATATTTTCCTCTCCAAATGCACTGTTTTCAAAATAAACCTGAGGAGATTTTCCTATGACAAATGTTTTTTTTTTTTTTTTTTTCATATTAGATCTCACATAACCTTCACAAAGGGAACTTTATATACAACCAGAAACCAATAACCAATTAGAAGAAGTTTTGGTCGTGGCAATACTGATGAAGGCATTAATCAAAACTTATGTCTTAAAGTTTTTGCCTTTGGTCACTGCTTTTTTGCATGGATGACTAATCCTTAAATGTAACTATCGACATTCCATAAACCAT
The DNA here is from genome assembly GCF_017654505.1 of Polyodon spathula. Taxonomy (NCBI): domain Eukaryota; kingdom Metazoa; phylum Chordata; class Actinopteri; order Acipenseriformes; family Polyodontidae; genus Polyodon; species Polyodon spathula. The sequence goes on from NC_054544.1 coordinate 40,981,156, forward strand.
TTACTTTGTGAATGATCTGGATAAATGTTCATTCTCATTCATGGCAGCAGGCAACAGCATTGACAGGCACTAAGGAGTTAAAGAGGCAGGTGGTCAGGTATACTCTCCCTTCTAGTGAGGGAAAATAAAAACTCTCAGCTTACCAAAACTCATGTTCTTTAGGTAATAGCCACATAACAGGAATTGCTGGAGTTGTTTGTATAACAGTGTGGTTGACAGTTATCAGAATCAAGCAGTGATATTTCAATGCTTTCACTGCAGTAGCAGAAAGTTAACAGTTGACATAATGACCCCTTCAGTTCACCAGAATGTATTGTTTTAAGATCCAAGACTGAAGCTTGACTGACACATTTCCTAACCAGAAGAGGCATTGAAGCTCATTGAAAGTGACATAGTTACTGTCTATCTCATCAGCTGCTGAATCACATGATTGGTTACCAAGGAACTATTTAAACAACAGCAGCATAAGTAAACACAAGCCAAAAGAGTTGGCAAAGTTGAATTATTCTGAGTTTACCAGGCGATGCTCTTTGATTTCTTTTATTTATAAAACACTCCTGATAGTAAAGTTTATGGTTCCTTCTATTGTGCAATTCCAGAAGGTGGCGCCATGGTGGGTATGGAACTTTAGTAACAGAACTTGAGAGCCATGTTTGAACAGAAACATTGCACATAAATTGAATTTAATTGTGATGCTGCTGTCATATGCTGTAACTGCATTGCTAAATACACACTGTACAGCTGTAAAACTCAAAATGGTAGACTTTAAAACATTTTCAGCACTACAGTGAACCGGTTCTGGTCTTGTGTATGCTCATTAAAATTTTTTTTGAATATTTATACATTCCCACGTATAATTTTATTATTACTTATAAGTAGTGTTTTCGGTTTTTACAGTATCTTAGTTTATTTTACATATACTAAAATAGGGATAAACTTGATAAAAAATCATCTTTAATTGAAACATCAGTAAAAATTGTGGGGAAAAAATTTCAGAAAAAAAAACAAAAAAACAGTTTACATGTGGAGTATGATGAGTAGCAGTTCTGGTTTCTGATTAATAATGTCCCTGGCATGTATGATGAAGCAGAATGTGTAAATGTCAAAGCCACATTTTCCCAAGTTAGCTGGTATTTTGTGAACGTTTGAGCAATCGCTATGCTGACGGAAGACATCTGCACAAAACAAGCCAAGTTTATTTGCCTCGATATCATAAAAAAAAGAAAATTTACAACTAAAGCATCACCATTTTCTGTCAAATATTCACGATTAAGATTATCAGTGTTAGGCAGTATTTTACTACAGTCAATACTGTTGCACGAAATCACCAATATATACCTTTCTGCAATAAACATTGGCTGTCCAGCAAAGCAGAGCACTCTGACAAACTCATGAACAGTCATTCTGCACTTTCTTTTTATTAAGCACATGTAAAAGCAGGATAGCTGGATTGCTTGTCTCTCGGTTCACTTTCTTGTTTCAGTTTAACGTGTCACTTATTTTTCAGTGTGTTCTTTTATTGTCAACGTGAACATGTACCTCAATGCAGCAGTAATTGCAATGCTATGCATCATCTGCTCATCTGACCCACTTTTGCTAATTTTGCATTTTGTATACTTCGAAACATTTGCTTTCTTTTGAATAGTCATAAACTGATTTACATTTTCTCTCCATTCCTCATCCACTAAAAATATTATATTTTTGTGTCAGTATTTCAATTTAGTTTTTGATCAAGCTAGTAGTTACTACGCCCAGCAATTGCCACAATAATCAAACTTGATTGGCCAACATAATCAGGTGATAATGCGTTTGTGAAGTGACAGAGAATCACATTTGAATGTTATTTGACAGAACAATACAGGCGTAAAGGTGGCACTGTGTTCAGACATGCTAACATTTAACTGTTAAAAAGCAACTTAGTGTGCGTTATCAAATCAATGTGTTCTTCCTCTTGTTTGGAATCGCTTTGTATGTCAAGTTCTGCTTCACTCACCACATCATAGTAACTTTTTCTTTTTTTAAATTCAGAAGTTTAAAGCACCGCTTTGGCGTCAATAGAGCTCTAAGTACAGCTGGTGTAACCTCTGTAACACCATGCATCTTGTGGATATAAGAAATACCTAATTCTTACTGATGTACATCCACTAGGGGCAGAGCATTTTGCTGTAGTAGGGCAAGTTAATGGTTAAACTCTGGTGCAAAGATAAGACATGTTTGAGATCCCTTTTGAGGCCACAGCAGTGTTTTTCAAATGTCAGGGAGTTTTAAAAAGTCACCAGGACGCGATGGCTGAAACAGAACATGATATCCAAAGTGAATCTAAACAAAATTAATACATGCTAAGATATTTAGGTTGACTATTATATTACATAGCCATACCATACTGTGGCCATGGAACAACCCTATCTATAGATAAGAGAAAAAAATGCACTTTGAAATCAGAAAAATGAAAGATACATGTTAACAAGTCCAAGCTGCACAGAAGGACACTACTTTAAACATTTTACTGTCAAAAGTGATTACAAAGCAGCCTGTGCCTAGAATTTCCACAACAAAACACTCCTCCAGACATTGGAATCATTATACCAGCTTCTCTTTCACCACTACAGGAAAGAGAATGAATGAAAAACTAATAGCTTGTTTAAACTGTGATATGAGCATGCCATTACCATGGATTGAAGAGTAAGCAGCAGGGAAAAAAAAAAACAATCAAGCTGCTTTACATGGTTAATGACATTTACACAATATATTTTTTATGGCTGACATCCTCCATTTAAATAAATTAGACGTGTTTGTATTAGATGCTGGTAATGCATCTTCTTTGTCTATTAGGACAGCACTTGGGCTTATCAATGTAGGACACAAAGTCCCATTCTCCCTGCTGTGACACCAGCACCTATGTAAATGTGTTTGTGTCAAAAGGGCAAAATATACATCTCCCTCATCAGATACGACTGAGAGACAGGCAATTAGATTGTAATCAGGTGTTTTACATACTAGTATGCAATTATTTTCTTAGCAGGCAAGCATCTGCAATAGAAATTCTTCTGCACTGCAGATCAATAGTAGCAGTGGCAATGAGGTTGCAGCTGATTTTAACAAACATAAAATTATACAGCCACTGATTCCCTCAGCAGAACAACTTTAGGACCAAAGCAAATAATAATGTTGCACTTCTTCTTCCACAAAACAGACAACATGTAGGTGTTTTGAACTTTCAATGAAAAATGTAAAGATGTTAGGGAGTTCATGATATCCAACTGTAGCTAAAACAATATATTTGTATTACATCGTTATTCATATTTTTTGTGGTTGTGAAATTTGAAGGATGATGTGTTTAATGTTCCCGTACTTAAAACAGACCCTCACATTTTTTAAAAAGATCAATGTAAATCATTAAATTTGGTATTTAATCCACTAAGACAAAGAGAAGTATGTCAATATGTGCCTTACCAGGGTCTGACTTAAACAGCTGGCATTTGATTGGGACACCTGGACACAAAATATTGGCTTGCTGTGAAATATTCCCAGTAGGTGTTTAAAAACAACCAGTTTAATCAAAATAATTTAGCTGTGTTGACCTTTGACTCCATGCATAAGTAGCAGACTGTTCATTAGCATGGCACTCTGTGGATCTCTCCCACTCCCATTGGCGTAACCACCATTTCAAACAGAGTACAAAACACATTTCAAAAGGCAGCTGTTTCAAACACAGCAAACAGGTCTATATCCCAGCAGAATCAGGATACAACAGGTTTCTCATCATTCACTGCAAACACTTAATGAAGATGAAAAGTAATTGATGAAATTAGCTGCACCATTTCGGCTTCCACCTTCGTCAGATAGTATGGTAGAAATAGCTAGATAGAATGATGATGGTCTAAGCTTGAAAGATGTGTAACAGCTCAGTGAAATGTTTCTGGTATTAATACAAATGCACAGATGCAATTTTGTAAAGATGGCAAGGCACTACTATGCATGAACAAGTCCAGAAGTGAATACTTCATTACAGCTTGTGGAAAATATATAATACAATCAAATTGTAGCCACTCTCCTATGAGACGAGACCTATGACAGCTGTCCATGGTTAACCAAGGCTTTGCGATGAGACCAATCAACCCCTTATAGGGATATGCAGTTGCAAAGAAGGCAAGGGGAGCAGATGATGTACAGAGTGTAAAAGAGGGACTGTTGTCTCTCCTCTAGAATAGCGGGAAGCCTATAAAAAATATCCCTATGGCATGAACCAATGCACGCTGGTCATGCATTATATCGCCAAGGTACCATATCAGTGCCACTGGGCTACCATTGCCGTGAAAATAAATTGAAACTGGTCTAACCCACAGAAGAGTAAACATTTTTTAAATTAAAAAATAACTTTGTGATTAATGCCTTAAGTCTGTACCAGTTATCTGACATGTGCATTCAGTATCAAGCAATCATATCGTCTCAATTGATTAAAATAAATAAAACCAAGGTAATTTAAAATCAGATTTAAGATTTAAGAATTGATAACCATGAAAATAAGGCATTAATAATTGGCTTTACTAGCATCCGCTGACTCAGTAATTAGTAAAATACAGGATTCACAGAATGCCTGGCAAATATAATCCAAGGCTGTAGCAAAACCTGAGGGATGACACGAGTCAGAAGTTTGAGTATGTGAGTAAACAAACACACAGGAAATTACCCACAACAGTTTATGCTGACAAAATAAAGAAAAACAATTCTGTATTTGGTCTGGTGTGGCTGACTCCACCAACAATTGTGTTTTAATTGTTCTTAGCTTAGGTTTGTTTAAACCATTAGTGTTGATACTGGTTGGGTCAGGTTTGCAAAGCAGACTATTCTTTTGCTATGAAAAGGGAATTAGGGCCGTGACAACAGAATGTTGTTATAGCGTGATGACAGTATGGTTTAGATGCCGTTTTGTTCCAATAAAGCATGGAAAAGCTGCAGTGTGATGTGGTGGAAAAGAAATGGTAACCAAATGAACAATTAATAATTGAATAGAAGTTATGCAGATCCTGCAGTTTTTCGGTGAAGCATAACAAAGAAAATAACAAAATCCTCTTCTGAATTTTTAAAATCCATAAATAAATGTACAATAAAATAGGTATCCACATATGTATTAAAAAGTCATTTGAGACGGGGAAATTAATATCGTGCTTTAGAATAGGACAAAACCTGTGAATAATACTGATCTGAATATGAAGACTGATGTATTAAAGTATAATTTAACATTAGCAGTTGGATGAAATATAAACTGATATACAACATTGATATACAATGCATTTACCTTTTTACTTTTTAAACCATGGTTTGTCATGCCTTCTAATATGCTTTACCATACCTCTCTAGACTTTACAATCGATGCTTACCCATGCTTTACTATTCTTTCACTATAAATGTTACACTTTGTTATGCTTTTACTAGAGTACATTTTTATAAGGATATGTCAGCCATTTGCTTCACATGTTTTACCTGGCTAGCTATCATATGCATTGGCACAGAATTTCCATTGAACTAGTATCTCTAGTAACTCTGCCACAGGTGTAAACACCAGGTTCCCGTTGACATGAAAAAGCAGATCACCATTACCTTCATCCAGGGTATGCACATGTACAAATGCAAGGTTGATATAGTCATATTTCCCAATTACTTGCTGGAAACCGCAATTGAATAAGCACCTCTCTACATATAAATGCCAGTATGACAAGTTCTATTCACTAACTTACAAACATATTGCTGCCTCTACTACTGTATGTCAAAGTTGCCAGAGATATGCATGGCCAGCTGAGGATGACAAATCAAAAACACTGTGTTTCTTTCCCTGACACTGCAGTAGTTCTGACTGAGGGGCAATGGTAGCAGCGACAGGTATGCCATAAACCATTATGCTCTGCTCTGCTAATAGTTCATTACATCACTGATATTAAAATGTTTTCCCAAGTAGTACTATACCAGTAAATTGGAACACCTTGCTAAAGTGAAAATAATAAATAAATAGCCTTTACCTACCAATCTAGACATTTTTCAATTTTCTGAAACCTTATAATGCTTAACAGTAAGATAAGGCTGCTGAATCGTTTAACGAGTATTCTCAGGGGAAAACTGTGATTATTTATTTAGTGATATGTACACAATGGGCCTCGTTTACGAAAGGGCGCTAAACTTTATGGTGCCCGATAATTGCAATTAGTGTGTACATTAATGATTTCCGTATTTACTATGCAATTGTATTCATTATCACATGAAATAGTGGGCATATTATGGTGCACACTAATTTTATTGTGCCCATGACAGAGAGAGAATGATTCTGATTTCTGTCCCGACCTATGGGGGCACTGTATAGAGGGAACAGAGTGCCCCAGACTGGATGGCCAGACAATTTATACCAAGGGTTAGAAGCAAGTCGGTCTTCTTGAAAGGGGCTGGAGCTAAGGTACACTAAATCATCGACCCGGAAGGAAAATGACGCAGCTGCCAAGTAGATTGTGTAAATCAAAGGAAAAAAAAAAATCCCATTTAAATGCATCAAGATTTCAGGTTGTAACACAACAAACTGTGAAAATGTCCAAGGGAGTGAATACTTACTATAGGCATTTTAAGCACCTTTTTATTTTATTGTGTTACATGTTCCCCTGTGTTGCTACAACTGTTTACGTAAGATGTGTGTATTGTTTAATTTTTTTAAAACGTTTTGACCACTTTTTTAAACTTTTAAATTGCATTCACTGGTAAATCCATCTCAGTTAGATATGTGAGCAGGATGATGATGGGAAATGTACTTCTAAGAGGTCCATGAGGTATATGTGAAGCCATTTTGAGGCAAGGAATGCAATTTAAAAGTTTAAAAAGGTAGTCAACGTAAAAAAAAAAAAAAACCCCAAAAAACAATTGTAGTTGTAGCAAAACATTTAACACAATAAAATAAAAAGGTCCTTATGTACCCTTTAAAGTGAGCGATCATTAGTTTGTTTGGACACTAGGCTTTATCCACTGATAGGCGCGCTCCTTAAATCTATTTGTGATGTGAGGTTTGATTATTTTTACTGACTCAGTTTGTTTGAGTCATTCAGTTTAGTGAATAAATCCAACAGATTTGTTTGTTTGATTCACTGATTCACTAATGCAAAATAAATACCTCTTGTTGAATTACTTGGTTATGAAAAATAGTTTGACTGGCAGGAAGGGTCGTTTGAGTTAAGACTGTTCACTTGGTGGGCCACACTGTAAAAAATATATACATACCCTGCTGAGTGCTGTGTGTGTTGATCGCTCATTTTCGGTCAATGTAAGCCACCACCACCTTCACAATAAGCTACCGACTAAAGATACACCTGGACATTATCATGCACATTAAATTATCGCTCACAATAAATGTAGCATGCACGATACGGTATATAAATTAACCAAATATTGCACATGTAAATTAATGCATTCTCTGTTAGTAAATGGGGCATGAAATGTTTTATTCAAGCTTTCAGTGTTCCCATGTCTTATATTCAACTAATGCACAGAAAGAAAGCAACTTAAAAAAATTGTAGCTAACAAAAAAATAATAAATCTGTCCTTCTTTACACTTCTATTAGCTAAATATGCCTTGAATGTACAATTTTTACATTTAAAAAATGTTATCTGGTATTACTTTAGGCTAAAGGGAAGCTCTCAATTTCACTTTCTGGGTCATTTCACCTCTGCTGTGTTTTCTGGCATGTCAGACAACAAGGGGATCAGCTGGTTGGTTAATGAGAGGAAAAAAGGGGGGGGGGGGGGGGGGGGGGGGGGTGACGTGACCATGCAGCCGTAACACTGACTAAAAGCACTACTTATAAAATAGAGATTTCTTAACCAACTGTGGTACAATCATGTTTTAAAATACAAATTTACTGCAACATATAGCACAACCTGTCAGAGTTATGGAATTATTTTGTCAACTACAATCAGTTTAAAAACATCTGAAAATGATACAACTTCCCCCCACAGAGACATTTAAAAACAAATCTATTGTGATACTATTTTATTACCAGTGCATTACCCAGACAAAATCTTACCAGAACCATTAGCAGACTAGATTAGACAATTTGTGTTTTCATTTTAGCATGGTGTCTCTTTGAACGACTAAATGCAAAACGATTCAATTAATGAATGGGCCTAATCAGATACAAATCAAGTTTTGTTTTTCTCCTAAACTGATGGTTTCTGGCAGTAATGCACAGCAACAAGTGCATTACCAGTCTAAAAACAACAAGCATGTTATTATTATTATTATTATTATTATTATTATTATTATTATTATTATTATTATTATTATTATTATTATTATTTTAAGGTTAAGCAGTTGTTCTAATATAGGGCTACTGCTTTTCTGTGATTGGTAATAATCTGGCATGCTGTTCAATAGTGAACATTTTTGCCACTGTGGTACCATTCAACAAATACCATCTACGTGCTCCATCGCAGTTACACATGTGCATCCATTGCATTGCTATTATAGGGCCACTGTATTGTCAGTGCATTTAACATCAGATTTAATTGAGATTCAAATTAACATACTCAAACAAATATTAGGTACAGTATTGTTTGTTGGAGTAAGGTGTTATGTGCTGTAGGTTGCGCCCTTAACTTGTGCTCCTGTATAAAAACACCCAGTATTGTAGGCTTTACCAAGCACTTCTGTACATTCTCCTTCAACACAGACACATAATAAATAAAAATACGAATAAAAAAATCGATTTGTAGGATGTAAAAAAAAAATCTCTTTTGTTGGCCCGTGCACATGCTAATTTTGAATCAGCCAGACTCACAAAAATACTCTGTGGTAGCATTAGAAAGTTACAGTGTCTTTCATTTTCATCTAACTGGAATGTTCCCCAAGAGGGTTCTATATCTAGTAGGAAGTGTGTCTTCATATCTCAACATCTCCCCATGGGAGTTGTCTGTGATGGAATGGTTCAGTGGAGACCTCACTGACAACTACAGGCTCTGGTGATGGGATAGAATACAGGAGTATTAGCTCACGCTGGGCTTAGTTCATGCTGAATAAAGTGTCAAAAAAACTAGATCTGACTTCCCAGACATTTCTTGCTGCAGGTGCACATTTCCTGTAACTGGTATTGCGCTGTAATGAATTATAAGTGCTTCCTGTATCTGTTAGTATTATGTTGAAATAGTGAAACAGTAGTACAGGACACTTGCCATTAAGAACATAAGAAAGGTTGAAACGAGAGGAAGCCATTCAGCCCATCTTGATCATTTGGTTGTTAGTAGCTTATTGATCCCAGAATCTCATTAAGCAGCTTCTTCAAGAATCCCAGGGTGTCATCTTCAGTGCACTGCATTGTCACTGAACCCCACCATGCTCCACCTATACGTTACATTACTGTGCACTTAATTACAGACATTTTCTTTGGCTTTTTAAGTGGCACAAGATTATTTGATTGGCTGGATAACAAGAATTGGAAATACATACATTTGCAACATGTATTAATAATGTTCTTCTCCTGATCAAGTGCATGTAATAAACAATATACCACATACAGTGTAGCTACATGTGGTTAATAGGATAAAAACAGTATCCAAATTAATGGATAAAGAGCAGTTTTCCAAATCTGCCTCTGTGTCTATGTAGTTTGATATATGTCCACTTCTCTTTCATTGCAGGTTATTCTTTTGGTGTGGGGGATATTTGTTCCAATCATTTATAACAGGGTTCATCAGCTGTAAGAAAACAACAAAGCTAATTCCAAAACAAGGTTATTGAGCTTGCTTAAGCAGCTTGTATTCCACTGCTGAGGGGTCCTCGCTCAAAGAAAAAGCAACACGCATCAAACATGTGGCTCAGCCCTTGACCCTGGCCCATGTTTTGACAAGCACATTGACAAATTGGTCAATAATATGTCTTTCAAGTGAAGTTTACTGCAGAGAGCAAAGTGCTGTGTAAATTCGAATTGTCATTTAGATACAATTTCAACTGCATGGTTCAGCCGTTGTTTGATTAGAGGAGTGCCATATATCAAAATGCCAGTGCACCAGCATTTCCCAACCTACTGCAGATGTATAATGTGCACCACATTGTTCTTGATGAATGCGCCCTGTGAAAGAAACCCACACTGAAGACACTAAGATAGACATCTATTTGAAATGTTTGTCAAAGAAATGCATACATTTGCTTTTATAATGAATAAAACACCCTTAGTTTCCAAAGCAATATCTCTAAACACAACCTTGAAAATAAAAGAACATGTATGAAATAAATATAAGAGATCCACATATCTTAATTGAGTTGTCTAATTGCAGCATTTACTCAACACAGAAGAAGTATCATTTTAAGATACAATTCTAGTTTCCATTTTGCTAAAGAGCAGTTGTCACGAGTACACCACAGACAAAACATTAAACTTAAAATAATTTAGATTTAATAAAATTCCCTTAACTGTAAATATGTCATAATCTGTCTGCATCACTTCTGTGATCCCCTTTTAAAATTACCATGTCAACATTTAAGCTTATCTACAGGTTCAAATGCAATAAACACACAGTATCAACAACCCTATACCCCATGATTAAATAACATATTTGTTTCTATGCTTTTAACTGACAAGCATTATTTGCGCCTTTTTACTATATATTCTTGAGGGTTTTTGCCGAACACAATTGCCAATTTGTGGAACACATTCTTGTACTATAATTATTTCATAAAACATTTAGCAAATGTAGATGTTATCTCTTAACTGTTTTGTTCAGGAAGTGTAAAGTGCTAATTGGCTGTCTGCAGTATGTGACAAGATTAACCCTTTATTGACACTGTGGTTGGTAACAGTTCAAATTAGCCAGTGCTCATTATCTTAAAAAAAAAATGTTTGGTAGTGTTGGAAAAAAAAAAAAAAAAAAAATAAAAAAAAAAATAATAATAATAATAATAATAATAATAATAATCTGCAAATAGCTTAAAATAACTGCCTATAATGTCTATATTAAATTCTGGTCAGTGCACCAACTAAAAACTGTTCTTTATAATGTTTGACTTTGTTTGACTTTTGCATTTTGTGTTATAATATTTAAAAGCAATTTACAGAAGTTTTTTTTCAGAAAAGTACTGAGATACTTCATGATACAGTACAACCTTGATAGATTAGAGGAGTGTCATATATCAACCTCGATTATCCAAAAACTGTTGTCCAAACAGCCCCTATTGCCATTATATTGCATAAACAGTGAAATGATTAAAGTTAAAGTTTAAAGAAAATGCTACAAGGAACTGGGGCTTTAATATGCATTACCTATTGTACAATAATACAGTATCGCACAATGTGGCAGGCAAATTATCTTTCATTGTGTTAATAGAACATCTGTCCTTCAGCTGATTGACAGGCAGATGAATCGTTCTGTTCAGACTAGCCAAAGGAACTCCCGACATGTTAATTTTACAGTTCCGTGAACATGTACTGAATATTTAAAAAGGGTACTTCAGTTAGGGGTAGATGTACGTTCGGTGACCCTGCAATGATCTTGAGATCCGTTTAATATGTTGGAATGTTTCAGTTAAAACTATCTTCAGCACCTGTAAGTCATGTGTCCATCTATTTAATATTTAATGGCTTTACATTTATAATTGATATAAGCATAAGTTATATTTTCACAATTGGAGACCTAAATACACGGCAGTAAGTGTAAGGGCTTAAGAATATGCTAGTGCTGTATGTATTGTGTGTGGTAATATTTATAGAGATTATGAGAAATACAAATACAAATAAAAAAAGCTAATTTGCTTCTCTTTTCCCAAGAGATTCAAGTACTATTTATCTAAGATCAAGGCTTATTGTTACAGATTTAATATATTGTGATGTCACCTTCATTGGTCTCTCACTGTGTGTTCTCAGGGACAAAGAGGACTTATTATAAACGGCTTCAATGAATTAGGTGTGGTCCCTGATTTTTGGGGGAGAAGTGACTATTGTGTCACCTTCCTCTTGGTGAAAAGTATTAGGGTCATTACTAAGTGACTGGCAGCAATATCTTACAAATATTTTCACTCACTTAACTTGTCAGTGGTGTCTTTTTTCAACAGCTCCACAGAACCCTCAAAAGCCATCTTTACAGGCCTGTCAGTTGTCCCAATTGAAGCTTGCCATTTTAGGTTGCAGCATCACAGCAAAGCAAAAACAGTCGCTTTTATAAAGATAGAGTAAATGAAATCAAGGCTAATGAGATTGAAAAGCATAAGATACCAATCTCTGCATCTGTTGTATGTGGTTCATACCCGCATGAAAATGTGCCCAAAAAGGCAAATATGATAAGTGCTTTCTGCTTCAGGTACTCTCGTGTATAAATGTGTCATTGAAATGCCTAGTAACCCTGGTGTTGTCTTTGCTAGTTTTGCAGCATATTTTATTGTCAGTTTACAACCCTGGCACGGCAGTACAGCAGTACAAATCTCAAAGCTCTGGGTGAAAGGAGCATTTGCTATAATGAATAGACTTTTTTGGTTTCATTTTATACCTGCACACAGAAAATATGAGTATCTGCACAACCCTAGTATAAAAAAGAAATAAATAAATTATAAATGTCACAGTGGTGAAAAGGTCATTGTTTAAATAAATATTGTATATCCTCTCATTAAGGTTTTTGCATTGACACTGTGTTAAAGATGCACAATGGAAAAGATCTGCTTGATGTCTGAAATCCGAGAAAACCCAACGGAGCTAAACCAAGTGTGCGTACAGTGCCGCGCGATCCAGGATTTGCATAAACTAGTATGCTAGAAATGGAGCTGGAAGAAGTGAGACAGCAACAGGATCTTGAGGAACTGGCACACCCACAATTCATGGAAGTCTGCATCACCCCTAACAGACTGAAAGCCACCAGGGAGATAGAAGGTCAGAACAGCTGGGTTCAGGTAGCCAGAAGCAGGGAAAAAAAGAAAGTTTGTCAAACACAACCACCAGAAATCAAAACAACCAACAAATTTGAGTCACTTCAGAATTTTGATGAGCAGAACCAACAACAAGAGAACGAAAGGAACAACATCCAGGACCCTATTGACAGTGGTGACCAGACAGCAAAAAGAAGGGAGGTCATGATTGTTGGGGACTCCATATTGAGAAACACAGCAAGTTCAATTCACAGTTTGGTCCCCCTTACTACAACAGTGTGCTGCCTTCCGGGAGCCTCGGTCAAGCACATCATTGAGAATGTGGAAAGGCTCCTAGAGCTCCTAGTAGTCATCCACATCGGTACAAACAACTTTGGAATAGACAGACCAAAATCCCTGCAAAACAAATTCAGAGAGCTAGGAAGGAAATTAAAAGAGAAAAACAAAACTGTGGTATTTTCTGGTATACTACAGGCACCTTGCAAAGGACCATATGGACAGCTGGAAATAATTAATCAAAACGCATGGCTGAATACGTGGTGCACACGGGAAGGCTTCACCTACCTTGATCATTGAACCACATTCTACAACGAGGACTATCTGTATAGACGGGACGGACTGCACTTAAATAACAAGGGAACCAGTCCACTTGGAGAAAAGATCCTCAAGCAGGTTCAGAAGCATTTAAACTAGAAAGGAAGGGGGGAGAAATCAACAAAAAAACAGAAGGGAGACCACATTAAAACAAGAACAACAACTCAGGTAAAACAACCATTAAATGTATTTATCTAAATGCTAGAAGTATCAGAAACAAAATGTTAGGACTTGAAGCTACTGCACTAACAAGTAACTATGATGTGATAGGTGTTACAGAAACTTGGTTGTCTGAGAGTGATGGGGACAAATATAATATTTGTGGGTATACACTGTATAGGAAAGACAGGCAGGACAGAAGAGGAGGAGGGGTAGCGCTATACATAAGAAACAGTCTTGAAGCCCAGGTGTTAAACCTGGACAAAGAAAATAAAGCCGAATCAATATGGGTCAGAATAACAGACAAAAATTCAAAGGGCCTAATAATAGGAGCGTGCTATAGACCGCCAGATTCAGACGGTGAGCAAAATAATCTGTTATACAATGACATTAGAAATGCGTGTAGCAAAGGAGAAGCCATACTAATGGGGGATTTCAACTTCCCCCATATAAAATGGGAAAACCCGATGGGTAGCATGAAGGATGAAATTGAAATGGTGGAAATGACAAATGACTGCTTCCTAACACAATTTGTCAAGGCACCGACTAGAGGGGAGGCATGCCTTGATTTAGTCTTTTCAAACAACGAAGACAGAATAACTAAAACAGAGACCAGAGAACCACTGGCAAACTCAGACCACAACATGGTCTCATTTGAAGTGTTTTTTAAAACCCCAAAAGTAATGACTAAAGTTAAGGTTTACAATTTTAGAAAAGCAAACTATGAAGGTATGAAACAGAGACTAACAGAAGTAGACTGGAGTAAAATAGAGAAAATACCCACAGAAGAAGGATGCTTGTTCTTCAAAAATGTAGTACTAGAGGCGGAAAACAATTACATCCCTAAAGTAGACAAATCTAAATGTAAAACTAAATTGCCAAAATGGTTTAATAGATCAATTAAAAAAAATATTCAGTGAAAAAAGGCACTTTATAGTGCATTAAAAAAGGACCAAAAAGAAAGTACGCAGAAAGAGTACACGGAACTGCAAACGCAAGTCAAAAAGGAAGTTTGAAAGACCAAGAGAGAAATAGAAATGAACATTGCTAAGGGAGCTAAATGATTATTAAATGATTACTTTGCACAAGTTTTTACAAAGGAAGATACTGACAACATGCCCCACATGTCATCCAGTTCCTATCCAGTTTTTAATAACTTTAGCATAACTGAGGCAGAAGTGTTAAAGGGACTAGGGGCTCTTAAAATAAACAAATCCCCTGGGCCAGATGAGATCCTCCCAGTAGTACTCAAAGAAATGAAAGAAGCAATTTACAAACTGCTAACCAAGATCATGCAGCAGTCTCTTGACACAGGGGTGGTACCGACAGACTGGAAAATTGCAAACGTAATACCGATCCACAAAAAGGGAAACAAAACTGAACCAGGTAACTACAGACCAGTAAGCCTGACTTCTATTATATGCAAACTTATGGAAACTATAATAAGATCCAAAATGGAAAATTACCCATATGGTAACAGGGTCCTGGGAGACAGTCAACATGGTTTTAGAAAGGGAGATCGTGTCTAACTAACTTGCTTGATTTTCTTGAGGATGCAACATCGATAATGGATAATTGCAAAGCATATGACATGGTTTATTTAGATTTCCAGAAAGTTTTTGAAAAAGTCCCGCACAAAAGATTAATTCTCAAACTGAATGCAGTTGGGATTCAAGGAAACACATGTACATGGATTAGGGAATGGTTAACATGTAGAAAACAGAAAGTACTGATTAGAGGAAAAACCTCAGAATGGAGTGTGGTAACCAGCGGTGTACCACAGGGATCAGTATTAGGTCCTCTGCTATTCTTAATCTACATTAATGATTTAGATTCTGGTATAATAAGCCAACTTGTTAAATTTGCAGATGACACAAAAGTAGGAGTGGCAAACACTGTTGTAGCAGCAAAGGTCATTCAAAATGATCTAGACAAGATTCAGAACTGGGCAGACACATGGCAAATGACATTTAATAGAGAAAAGTGTAAGGTACTGCACGCAGGAAATAAAAATGTACATTATAAATATCATATGGGAGATACTGAAATTGGAGAAGGAATCTATGAAAAAGACCTAGGAGTTTTTGTTGACTCAGAAATGTCTTCATCTAGACAATGTGGGGAAGCTATATAAAAGGCTAACAAGATGCTCGGATACATTTTGAAAAGTGTTGAATTTAAATCAAGGGAAGTAATGTTAAAACTGTACAATGCACTAGTAAGACCTCATCTTGACTATTGCGTTCAGTTCTGGTCACCTCGCTATAAAAAAGATATTGCTGCTCTAGAAAGAGTGCAAAGAAGAGCGACCAGAATTATTCCGGGCTTAAAAGGCATGTCATATGCAGACAGGCTAAAAGAATTGAATCTGTTCAGTCTTGAACAAAGAAGACTACGTGGCGACCTAATTCAAGCATTCAAAATTCTAAAAGGTATTGACAGTGTCGCCCCAGGGACTTTTTCAGCCTGAAAAAAGAAACAAGGACCAGGGGTCACAAATGGAGATTAGACAAAGGGGCATTCAGAACAGAAAATAGGAGGCACTTTTTTACACAGAGAATTGTGAGGGTCTGGAATCAACTCCCCAGTAATGTTGTTGAAGCTGACACCCTGGGATCCTTCAAGAAGCTGCTTGATGAGATTCTGGGATCAATAAGCTACTAACAACCAAACGAGCAAGATGGGCCGAATGGCCTCCTCTCATTTGTAAACTTTCTTATCTTCTTTTGTTCTTATGTTCTAACAAACTAATTGTTTCAGGAAGCAAAAATGTAACCATGCAAACTCCTAGTGCACCCTAGTGGTCATTTTTATATTGGCCCCTAAATGTAAATTCCACCTTGCTCAGGCTTGCTCTGAGACAACCCTTGAGGTAACATATGCAGGTAGGCTTTATTAAACATTTAATAGTATGTAGATTCAGAGAGTAAAACATATACCTTAATGATAAAAATGTTTTATATCTCAAAAGTATCCATATATCCTCTAAATTCAATTTCTGTTCATCTCGCTAGCCTGTTGTTAGTCTGTCTCTAAATCTGTGATACTACCCTGAAAATATGAGTCTGTGGCATAATAAAAAAAGACAGCATCCCTTTATTTCATATGCATGAGTCTCCTGCTGAGCTCAAGGTACTTGAAAGTCTTTACCGTTTCACAGAACGACATCAAAGTACCTGAGACTCATCATTGCAGCCCTGTATTCACACAGCCAGGATCAGACACTTTTACCAACTTGTTTTTCTCATAAAAATTTCAGAGGACTGCTTTCATTGGGTTTTTATTTCTGAACGATAAATTGCTACTATTTCTGTACACCAGTCTCAAATTACTTATGCAGCAAAAATGATTGCTTTGTTATTTAATTTCAATCCAGCCCCCACACAAAGAATCTGTCAACCAGCAAATGTCTTCTTCAGTTACAACAAAACAGAAACAAATAAATCCTACAGTTCAAAATAGTTCAGTTAATTTTCTCTTTTCTTCAGCTTGCGTGCCTGGTCACACTATTTCCGTGCTAGGATCTGAAGTTGTGTTTTAATAGCCACATCTATGCAAACAATATAAGCAATGTTAAGGCCAGGTTTCCTAGCAAAGTTTAAAATACAATGCTACAGAAAACAAAAGAGAAAAAAATCATAATTGACCCTTATGCTATTCACTGTTGTGAAAACTTCAGAGGATTATGACAAGCCAAATTATCATTGAGATATCTCAAAATGCATTTCAATCTCAAATTGAATTGCAGATATCTCAAACTACCTCGATTTCAAGGTTTCTCAAACTCTCAGTTTGAGATATCTCAAAATTAACTTTCTGTCCTGTTTGAGATATCTCGAATTGAATTTGAGATATCTCAAAATGAGTTTGAGATATCTTGAAATCGAGTTAGTTTCAGATATCTGCAATTCAATTTAAGACATCTCGAAATGCATTTCAGGATATCTCTAAATGGTCATTTGGCTTACCATAGAGCATGACCATTTTATATGGAAAATCAAGGCTGTCTATGCCAATGATTTATCCATTTATTCATAATAAACTGTCATAGAAGTTACACTATACAATAAGAAACAGTACAACTTGGTCTGCATGATTGCTGAATCCTTAATCATGATAAACAGCAAGATAAATAATTTGTAGAGGATAAGGATGTCCAACATGCTCTGATGACAACTTTGATGACACACCACAGTCAAAGACCTCAATGTGAATGCTAACTATCTGAGGGGGGTCAACGGAATAATTGAATTAATGAAGTACAGAAAAAATAAATGTATAAATTAGAACCTGTGTTTTTTGCATGAAATAAAATGAAATGCAACATAGAAACTGAAATAAAACAAAATGCAACATATAAAATGAGAATTACGTTTTTAAATTGGGAGGTTGCAATTGTAGTTGTCAAGGCTCAGCCGTTACCAGAGACAAGGTCTGATGCATAATTTGGAGCGAGTCGTTTGGGAATTCATATTGTGATGGAAGAGAAGAGCCTAGAAGAGAGAAAATGCCTAAACCGCGTAACAATTAGATGCTGACAAAATAATGATGTGCAGATTTTGGAATGAGAGTCGAAAGATACCGTTGTAAAGCATTAGCTGTTTATTCCTTTAGAGGGAAATATGGCTTGTTACCTTGTATTTTGTATTAGTATGCTAATTCTTTGTTTTATTTCAAGTGGTGCAAACTTTACACTGGAGCAAATGCTGTTTTGGTTTTGAATGGATTTGAATGAATGAATCTGCTTTGTTTAGTGTTTAAATACTGAGACGCCCCAAGCTTGTATACTGCTTCAGTGCAGTGGGCTTCAAATACAATTAATATCATTTTTTTGCTGTATGTGTTATTTATTTTAACAGCCCCCTCTTTGTATTTTTATAGAGGGCATGGGCAGTTAATTAAAAAGAGTGGGGGACTGTACATTACTGTTACTGCTGCTAATGATAAATTATGGTAACAATTATTTTTCTGTGAGAGGTCTGTTTGTCAAAATGTAAAACAAACAAACAAACAAAAAAGATCATGTTTAATACAAATATGCATGTAGTTAAAGCATGATGTATACTATACTATTATAGATATACATCTATTTGAGTTGTTTTATTAATGTACAACTGTAATAAAACAAAATAAAATGAAATTTGATAAATAAAATGAAACTGGTGAAAAATAAAAATGAAAAAGTATTCATTTTTAAAAAATAATAATAATTTCACGGGGCTCTGTGTATGAATAACTTCAAAACGCTCAATCATAAAGTAAAACGAGTGAAATACAGGTTGAATCTGAAATCAGAGATCTTGCAACCTGTAAACCAATCAGTGCATGCAGGGGTGTAGTGCTGGGGGGTCGGGGGTCAAAGGGGGGAGGGAGAGCACTGCTTCTGTACTTCACATGTAGAATATTGAACTGTTCTGCTCCTTTTAATATATGGAGATAGATATACATGTGTATAATCCGTACAAATAAGCAAATAATACAATAGCCGTAAGAAACCCATTAGAGATAAATAATGAAAAAGTTTGAATGTAGCGTGCCTGGTCTAGAACAATGAATAAGAGGTGAAGGGAACCTGTATCAACGCTGTTCTGAGGTGTCAGCATTTTACAATTACATGTAATAATTGGAAGAGTTCTGATTTTTAGACCCATATATCAGAAATCAATTAGATAAAATAAGCTAAACATTTATTTAAAATATAAAACTCAAACAAATAAAGGTTACTTGTGGCGTTACACAAATGTTTGCAAACAGATGCACTTCTGTTTAAAAACCTCAGCTCCTCTGTTTCAGCTCCACCTCCTCCTCCTGCTGCTGCTGCTGCCTGCTGCCCTTCCAAGCCCACAACGTTCCCGGTTGTGCAGCCATCGGGGGTTTTTATGCCAGAGCAGCACTTCAGTCAAAAATGTAACAACAATTAGGGGCAGATGTGTATAGGCAATTTCCAACCATACCAGTATTACGGTGAGCAGTAGATAAGTGGCGCTTGCAATTGACATGGGATTCTCCACGTGAACATAAAATAAAAAATAAGGTAATAAAAATAATGTGAAGATTAAATGTAAATAAAGCGCTACAAGTGAAACTAAAGTGAAAACAAAACAATAAAAACTAAGAAAATCAAATGTACACACCATAATCTAAACAAGTAGAAATCCAAAGAAATTAACCACAATATTACAAGAAACACTAAAGTACTTAGCACATCCTTATTTACCTGTGAGTGAGCTTTATCACAGTGTGAGGTAGAGGAGTGGTAGAGACTTAAAAGCTTTATAAGAGTTGTTGTTGTTTTTATTTGTTTCTCTGAATAGATCTACGGCAAACTCAAGGGTTTGTATTTTGTTTTACTTTGGGTTTTATTGGCCAGGGGCTGCTTGAAATAAATCTTTTTCGACCTGTCCTGATTCCAAAGTACAATTCTTGTGGGGGACTAGAAGGCAAACACCTGAGATACATGTTTGCCACACACATCTTCCATGCATCAGTAGTTAAGTTAGTCCAAGCATTTCAAATTGAGTTACAGACAGCTTCATACAGTTTGTGCGTAAAAGAGGACAGTGGAGTGGCAGCTGTGTCTTCAGTTGTAAAGTTAGTTGGAATGGGTATTTTTTTGGCCCTGCAGTGATGCAGTGATTTATTGTTTAATTTTGAATCAATATCTAAAATAAATAAATAAATAAACACATGTAACATTTGTATATTAATTCAGCTCAGTAACTTCTCAAATCCGTTGAAAGCCTCATCTGGGATAACTAAAATAATTTTCACCTCTAAACACTATTCACCATATGATACATGGACCATACAACTACGACTACAAAGAACATACAGTATATAAAGGCACTGACATCCACAGAAAAACAACATAATTATGAACCTACCTGCCAAAAAAAAAAAAAAGCCAAGAGATTTGAGATGATGTAATATAAATCATTAATTGGTTAATCCTGAGATATCACCATGGTTATGACATCACTTAGCCGTTGAAATGAATAGGGGGACGATCCTTGTCATTGTATAACAACAATACAGGTTTACCAGATTATCATACAGCTCAGCCCAGTTGTTGTAGTCTGTGGCCAATGGTGAACGTGTGGAGAAATTCAACACAGATTTCTCCTTACCTGCTCCCCCTCATTCGTCCCCATTTTGACTATTAACTGGTCTGGAAAGGCAAGTCTGCTATTTAATCTTTTTTGATCAGTTACACAATGTTAAATACCATTCAGTCAAATTTAAATGGATGGGAATAGCTGTCAAAGGAGGTCAATAAAACACCTCTTATTCTGTCTATCACTCTCTTCTCCTTTCAGATGAAAATCTCCAATTAATTAGCATTTGATGAAAAAGAAAAAGCAAGGCTTATTAACCTTGTCATTCACAGATCAAAGGGGGCAGAGATGTCCACAGTAATAAAATGCCACTCCTGGGATGTCTCTGGGCTGGGACATGGGAAAGCTCTAGTGAGATAGACATCTCTCCTCAAATGAAGCAAGGTACAATGACTGTCCAGGGAAGCAGATAAGACAGCAACGACAGACTGGAGGAATTGTGATAGGAAGTGCAACGACAGGACCAGAAACCTTTTCAACGTAACTCTGTCAGAAAAGCAAAACAGGGTTGTTTATGTAGTCAGAATTCCATTTTGTAAGGTTTGCGAGAAAAAACATTCATGAACAACAAGATTCCGCCCCTATTATTATGTGACACTACAACTACAATAAAAAAAAAATGGTATTCCAATATATCTGAGGTATTCAGTATATCTGAGCTGTGACAATATCCACCATTAGACCATTTTATAAAACACACAACAACTAATCATAGAAAGGCACTACAACTACCATAACATTTTAGTTGGTATTCCAAATTGAAAACAGCAATACCTAGCTTGTAATATGATACAAAAGGCACCCACATGTGTTTGTGTCTCCTTTCCTTCCAGGGATTTGAATTAGTCAGTAGCTGCAATTTAAACATGGATGAGTACTATGAAGTCATGTCTGGTGTTTCTTGAAATGTCCACTTTCATTGTTGTCAATCATTATTGCCTTGTTGATGGCTGTTAAAGAAGAAGTGACCCCCCAGTACATTATCCATACTTACTGTAAAAGCACTTCACAACCCACAGATGCCCTAGGGATCTGAGTGTGAACATTTCCAATCACGCTGTGCTATTATGGATTGCAATATACAGAAAAACAACATCTTTCCTCACATATTAGAAACGTAATAGAAATACTGTACAGGTGCAGCATACTCCTTATGATTCAGAAACACAAGCATTTGGAATTAACTAAACATCTATTAACAGAATGTAATTTAGAACAACATAGACAACAGCTGTAGTCGTGTTATACAATCACGCATATTCACACTTATTTACAGTAAATATGTTTCTTGCAATCTTGTTGGTCAGTCCCAATGGGAACCAATGTGCAGCCTTTTTTACTCACATACACAAATCTCCTTGCTGTCATGTAAGCAGAGTATAATATATAAACACAAAAGGTTTTACACGTCATAGACTCTCTTTAGTGTATTCTGTAATGTGTAATAATGTATTGCACTTATGTACTGCTCCCACACACTGATGACAAATTGCTGCAGACATCCACCCTGTGAAACACACATTCATGCAACCCAAGATTAATAGATTAACTCAGATGAGACAATAACAGGGTCAAGTTTTTTTTAGAAATGGAAAAACAAACTTCTCTGGAGCTAAACCAAGATGCATGTTGGAAAACTGAAATGATCTTCCACAGCTGTTTATTATTAACTGAGAAGATGCATATCCAAAGCACAATGTATATGGTGGAAGAGCTGCTAACTGTAATGAAACATGATTTTTTAGCACAGAGGCTGTCTGTCTGTCTGATCGTTTGTTTCAGTGAATAACCCAAGTCAGTTCAACATCAGTAAGTTCCTCTAAAGCATATGTTGTTATTATGGTATTTCCAACACACAACACATATGCATCTCTATAGTAACATTATTTTTCATAGTGTAATAAACACTATAATAAACACAGTGTGTTTATTGTTTGTTTTTTAGACCATTATTATAGTGCACTGTACTTTTATTAATTCATATTTTTGTATCTAACTGAGTTGTGTCTATATTAATTATATGTTTCAATTCATCTTTTTTTCCCCTGGGGCTCAGCAAGGGATAGATTTCTATAAGCGTATTGCTAGCTACTGTTACAGCAATTAACTCCATCAACAGTAGCATAAATGTGAACCAAGACACGATAACAGCCACCTGCCATGTTTCTTTCAAAAGCAAGTCAACAATAAAAGCTGCTTGAATTCGTCGCTTGATATATTCTAAATATATAATAAATATATTTCATATATTTATTATACTCCTTTTGTTGATGTTTAAGAATGATTGCAGTCCAAGACAACAGGATTTTTAAATTATCTGTCCTGGCATTTTCACAGAAGTGCAGCTCACCACTCCTTGAGGTTCATGTGGAGACTATACTCTAGACCCACAGATAGCACTGATTTTTGTGCAACGTTGATTACGCTCTAGCACAACATGAACTGTACTGATTATAAGGACATTCAATTATAGTGCATTGTACTTCCACTGCAAAAAATCTATTTGGTACTCATATGGTATCGTAAATTGAGATGCCCAAACTGGACAGCAATTTAACCTTTTTTAGCATTATGTTTTGGACAATTGGTCTGTATGTGTTAAACAATGGGGACCAATTCACCAACGTGATCAATAAAAAGAAAGCATTAATTATTTTCCCTCATTTGACACTGTTATTGTATCAACTTAATGGACCAATTTCCAACTGCAAATTGTAGGAAAAATGTAGCGAAAATTATTATGAAACCCACTAGATTGTGCTCAGACTGACTTTGGGTAAACTCAAAGCCTTGTTTAGTAGAGACTCAAGCCAAGTTGTATGGTTAATGGGGACAACATGTAACTATACTATGAAAAATAGCTCATAACATGGTATTTAAAAACCCTGCTCTCTGATTAGAGTTCTGGGTTCTGGTTTTATCCTTGCAACACACTACCAGTAAGAATCTGATGGGGATCCAGTAAAGATCAAAAGACTTATATAACAGCTGTGGAACTGGAATTATCTGCACTGTTTTTTATTGCTTTCATAATATATTATAATTCCAGCACTTATTGAAACTAAGCACAATTGTATAAGATTATATGTATTCACTTTCCTTGCATTAGGTTACATACAGTTGCTTTAGATCTTAACAACATGGGGACTGGTGCATGAGTAAACAAACAAAATGAAAACTTGTTTTAGGTTCAAAGTTGTTCCTTAAGATTAAAGTACATAATGAAACAATAATAAAAACATCAGTATGTGTTTGTGAACAAGTGGAAACAGGCAACCAGAGTATGCCACTGTGGACACAAACACAGACAAAGTGATTGGAAGAATGAAAGATGCGGTGCACACTTCTTGTACTTAAGGAAATGGTATGGCAACAAAGTAAAATCAATATTGGGCACTATACATGAAGGAAGTTTACAGAATTTTAAATAAAATAAATTGTGCCAAACTGAGTTGAATTTTAGTTTGTTTCCAAAAAAAAAAAAAAGAAAAATACTGTACCAGCTACAGTTGTTTTAGTGTGCCGTGTCTCGTAGCTCCAGCTCGGCAGCTTATAGCACATTAACCCAGTGCATAGCACTTTGTGCATGGCATTTTGGGCCTTTTTCGGTGGTACACTCTTGTGCATAATACCCTGTACATCCATTGTTACTCCATGCCCGGTGCATTACCCGGTGCATAGCACTCCCGTGCGTAGCCCTGGTACACTTAGCAACCCTGTGCATTGTACTGCTGTGCATAGCACCCTTGGTGCCCCATTTATTCATCTGGAGTAACCTGGTGCATAGCACCTCCATGCATAGCTCCAGTACACATAACACTCCCATGCTCCCCAGTGCACTTCTTCAGTGTCCCCGTGCCCGGTACACCTCGGTACTTAGCACTCCTGTGCATAGCACCAATGTCTTTCTCTGTGGTAGGTACAGGTGCATAGCACTCCCATGCAGAGTACCCCACACATTTATCCATCTGTACGATGTCGTTCCAGAGGATGGTCATAAGTCACCGGCGAGCGCTGGCAGATGCCACCTATTGTGCTGTGTGTGCCAGCTTTCAAGCACCTAATTGCCCTCGGACTCTCAGACTCTGTTATGGCTAGCAAGCACGATTGCAAATCGTTGTTGGAGCATCTTGTCAATTTGATAGCTCCCCCTGCACCCACTCCAGCTTTTGGGGTACTAGAGAACCCTCAGTTCCAGCACTGGTCCCTCCTCAGCTGATTGAGGAGGGGCATGTGTGGAGCACGATGTGGTGTCCCAGGCTGCCTCCCTGGAGGAAGGTGAAGTCGAAGGAGGAACAGAGGACCCCTCCTGGTTAGAAGGCTCCCCATCTGAGACCTATATGGCTCCTAGTGGTCTTCTGGCACGAGCTAGCAGCCCTTGTGAGCAGAGCTGCTGCCTGGGTCCAGATCCCTTGGACTGAGGAGACCCAGGTCCGTCAATAGGTTTTTCAAACCTCGGTGTTGACTACACTGTGCTGTAAGCCCCTCCCGCTCCTCCTGGATTTTGTCGAGGAGTTGCATTCTACGAGGGGCAGCCCAGCATCAGCACTCACTTGCTCCAGATGGGTGGAAGCATTGTTTGCCCTCCAGGGTACGGAGAAGCTGTGGCTTCAACATTTCCTACCCATTGATTCCATGGTGGCTGCCTTAGTGCAGACACCGACTATTTAAAATCTTTCCTGTGACTTCTCTTGCTTTAATAAACAGTATAGGGTCACTGAGACACATTTAAAAAGGGGGCACTGGTAACAAGACTAGCAAACACCGCTGGTATGCTGACTGTGTACCTATTGCAGCTTCTGCAGGACCTGTTTGCCAGGCCTTCTCATATTATTAATGAGCTGAGGCTGGTGAATGACCAGCTGCTCCACATAGCTCGGCAAAATGGCCAAGCAGTATCATCAGATGTAACCTGGGAGCCCTTCTGGTTGCGCAACACCAGCTTTAGCTCTCCCAGGTCAGTGGCCCGAACGCAGACAAAGAGTCCCTGCTCAACGTGCCCATCTTCGGGCCAGCCGTGGAAGAGATGCTGCAGCGGTCTCACTGTGTGAGGGAGTCGTCAAAGCAGCTTGCAGAGCTGCTTCCGCCACCCACACATACCCAACACCAGAGGCAACAGCGATAGAGAGCCAATGCTGCTGCACCACAGACCATTGTGCGCACTGTCCCGGTGGCTGCTCCACCTGGGCCAAGCAGGCAGTACCCCTGCAACCGACCCTCAGCAGCAGTGGGCAGTGCCCGGAAAATACCCTAGCAGCAACCTCAATAAAGGCAGTGCCAGCTGAACACAGCCCTTGCAGGCTCAGCAACAGCAGCAGCAACCCTGACAGGCCTTGGCCACAGGCCCTGCACCCATTCAACCAGCACAAAGCATGCAATTCGCGTTGTAGAACCCCCATGTCAACAGGAGGGTTTTTTTTCAAGGTATTTTCTGGTAGAAGCCTGCGTCCCACTTTGGATCTCAGAAGCCTGAACATATTCCTGAAGGAGAGGAAGTTCAAGATGCTAACTACCTGTCACATTCTCCAGTCCAATCGGTTGAGCGACCATGGACCTCAGATAGTACCTCAGTTTCGCCTTTCAGGACAGCGTGTACGAGTTCTGTGTTCTGCCATCTGGACTCTTGTTCCTTGACTTTCTCCAAGTGCATAGATGCAATTCTGGCACACCTGCGGCTGCAGGGGGTCGGGGTCCTCAATTACTTGGACGACTGGCTCATCAGTGGCCAGTCACGGAAGCAAGCCGTGTCTCTTCTGGCTCTAGTGTCAGAGCATCTTACTGCAGAAGTGCTCCCTGCTGCTGGAGTAAGCGCATTGCAAGCCTGTCTGTTCCCTTTTTCATTTCAGACAGTCAGTGCAGGTGGTGCTGTGCCAACGATTGCTAGTCTGCTGGCAGCAGCCTCCTCTGTCCTCCCTCTCGGTCTCCTCCGTATGCATCCCTTGCAGGCATGGCTCAATGCCCAAGTAGTTCACCCAGCCCGAGACTGACACCGCCAACTGATGGTGTCTTGGTCATGCTGGCGTGCCCTGCGCTGGTGGAAATATCCATGCCAACTCAGGGAAGGAGTAACTATGGGTATAATATACCAGAGGGCAGTGCTGACCACGGATGCCTCCAACCTCAGTTGGGGGACGGTTTGGAACAGCAGGGGGACCTGTGGGGTCTGGACTGGCAGGTGGAAGTCTGCCCACATCTGGCCTCAGGACTTGCTGTATGACTTCCCCACTCTAGTGCTGATCCCGTCCTTCCTGGAGGAGGTAAGGAACGAGGGCACAAGGGTCTTCCTGGTTGCGCCACACTGGCCCAGGAGGATAAGGTTTGCTGCTCTGAGTCAGCTCATTCAGGGACAGCCGTGGCAACCTTCTCAGTCAGGCTCAGGGCCATCCATGGCACCTGAACGCCGGGTCAGTCCAGCTGTGGGTCTGGCCTCTGGACGGGAGCACTTAATTGCCCTCAGACTCTCAGACTCTGTTATAGCCACACTACAGAATGCTAGAGCCTCTGCAATGAGGTCCCAGTATTCTCAGTATAATTTGAGGATTTTCCAGGAGTGGTGCTTGGCGAGAGACTATGACCCCACCACTCCCGCCCCATGTCGGTTGTTTTGCAGTTTCTGCAGGACCTCCTAGAGGAGGGTAAATCCCCCTCTACGTTGAAGATGTACCTGGCTGCTAGATCTGTGTGCCATGAAAATGGACTCTGGAGCTCATTTTTTGGCAGTGCAATTTTTAAAAAGGGGCTTGGTGGCTCTGCCCTCCCCTTAAACCAATGGTTTCTTTCTAGCTTCTGGACTTGATTCTAGAGGCTTTTACGATGGCTCCCTTCGAGCCTCTGCATTTAGTGAACATTAAATACTTCTCTTGCAAGATAGACTTTCTCCTGGCCATCACGTCAGCCAAACATGTCAGTGAGTTAAAGGCCTTTCCATAGAGGGTTCCTGTTTGCGCTTTGCCAGCAGCAGTGATAACATTACTTCACGATTTAACCCGGCTTTTCTGCCTAAGGTTGTTTCACAGTTTCACTTGAACCAGTCGGTGGACTTGGAGGCATTCCACCCACCCCCCTTTTCCTCTGAAGCAGATCAGAGACTTAATACACTCTGCTCTGTCAGGGAGCTGAGGTGTTGCATTGATAGGTCTCAATAAGGGCGACAGACAACTTAGATATTGGTGTGTTATGGGTCGCGTACTCAAGGTCAGGCACTTTCCAAGCAATGATTGTCACATTGGATAGTGGATACGACCCGGCTGGCTTATGAGCTGGCTAACCTACCCTCTCTAAGTGATGTTACAGCTCACTCCACTAGAGGGACTGTGATGTCTTGGGCAGTGCTTCATGGGGCATCCCTACCTGACCTATGTAATGCTGTGGCATGGACCACACCGCACACATTTATAAAGTTTACTGACTGGAAGTGGCTACTTCAGCGACATCTTCTGTGGGTTCCAGAGTCCTTGATGCAGCTTGTCCTCTTGCGCTTAAAAAAAGTTTGAAAAACTTTTGCACACATTATTTGTAATTCAACAAAATGTGTCATTATTGGTATGGGGTGAATACTTCTGCAAACCACTGTGTGTGTGTGTGTGTGTGTAATTATATATATACTTTGTTTTTAGCGCTTATGCGCACTTTCATTCAAAATATAAAACAAACAAACAAACAAAACCCTAGCTCCCTTGGAGCACGAACTAAACATATGCAAGTCCCTGACTAACGCACAGGACAGCTAAGCTGTTTACCTGACATATAACACTAAAACAAAACACTAATACAAATTTCGATAAAACCAAAACGTAAGTTTTACACAGACCTTTATGATTGCCAGTCAGGCTCTACACTCCACAGCAGCAGCCCTGAGCAGACTGACTGCTTTCCTTTTATATCCTGCACTGGCTCTAATTTTTAATAATTGCCAAGTGCAGGTGATAATTAAACAATAGCATTTAATAGTTAGCTTGGCAGGGAGGCTTTTTAACCCCAACTCTGCCATAAAACAAACATCCTTATGATTTGCAGGCCCCCTGTCCTGCTATACCCATTACAATATATATAATATATTTAATTTTTCCACTGAAATTTTGAGGAGGCACTGCCTTCCTCTTACATATTCATATTCAACCCAACCCTATAATTAATTTATCACTAAATGCGTTTGATGCATAAAGCTATTTACTTTTAATTATCAATAGTGACTAAATTAAAAAATTAAAATAAAAAAAAACACCAATTAATTACAAAATGAATATGAGACAGCTGAAGACAACCTTAAAGCCCCAGAATCAGATGTCTCAGTTGCTTATTTCTAGTTGGTAGCTTTATCGGATCTTTATTGTTTGGAGTAAACTGTTTTAACAATCTAGTCTAATGTTTTATACACCGTCAACAGTCAGAGATTAAATCTGTAACCTACAGTGGTCTATTTGAATGATCCAACCTAATTTTAATATCACCCTATACTAAGCCTCCTAGTGTGTTATGTGCCCCGTCTCACTAACATCATTGAAGTCCAGTAGTCTGTGTTAGAAGCACGATTCTATGGTTAGTGTGGGATATTTAGATTGTTAAAATATACATACAACATTCTTTTTACAATTATCAACTGGCATGCTAAAGGTTAACTACTAGTACTCCACAGTTCCGTGGGCATTCAAACCTTAATTCCTGCTCCTCATATCAAATAAACCCCTGCCTGCACCTTGGCGAATGGGTGTTTATTCTAGTATCCTCTGGGTGATTCAGATAGTCCAATGAATTTATTTAAGCACAGCTCATCTTGCTGCTCTGCAGTCACGAATTAGCAGAAACATATTGCGAGTTGTGGGGAAAGCGGTACAGCTTATCTAAATTTATTTGCTTTGTGCATTTCCAATTCCCTCTGACAAGCACTGAGGGTGTGTGGTTTAATCATTTATGACAAGCATATATGGGGCCACTATTGAAGGTCTGACTAGTACTATGGTGAATAAAACAGCACATAGACTATACATGTATTTATTTCTATGTTTTATGGTTATTATATTTATTGTATCATACAATTATTATCATGCATTTGCATATAGTCACTTATCAAAAGATCACTGCTATTATGTATCCTTCACAAAAATAAAATAAATGTGGATTATAATAATACCATGATATACTAATACTCCATCATTACTCAATCAGCTGGTTTGCACCCTAGCCTAATGACCTATATTGTCAATGCTGTGTCAAAACAATTGCAATGTATTTTTTTCTGTATTGTATAGAATGGGTGTAACAAGGACAGATACAATAGTATGGGCCATTTCTATAATTCTAGCACAGAGGCAACATTTGACATATTAATGGTAGCATAATGGTGTGAACCAGTACACACAGGAAAATCTATTGCAGTACCCAAGAACCACACTGTATTACTAACAGTGTTTAACTATTTAAGGACCAGTTGGCAATACCTGTCTCATCTATTGCAGGTAATGTTGCGGTTTGATAATAGTTCTCCTAAGATTTATTCTGGGTAATGCACTGCTATTCAATCAAATCCTGATAAAAGTTTGGGATGAAAGCACAGCTTAAATGTAACAACACTATTTCTCCTGACATTTATTTTGCATGTGTCATAGACTGAACATAGACAAGACAGACAATGCATTATGCTAGTTGGCTCTTGGAAGATTTTTACGCAGAAATCTTCTTTTGACGTGACCCTCAATGGCCATTAATTGTATTACAAAAAATAAAACACTGCCACAGGCTTCAGTACTATGGCAAAATGTTGAAATCTACACTGAAAACATATTTATTTGAATTAACAGCATCTAGTGATTAATGATGATGGTAAAATACAGAATGTAAATAACTAAATTCTGTGTTGACTTGCAACAACACTTTAACAAGAGGTGAGTTTTTAGCTTTAACTACACAAATAGATGTTTACAGATTTCAAAAGCATGGTTTGAAACCTCTCTATTGTCATTTCCTGATAGGGAATTGTCTGGTAGCCCAGTTCCCCTTCCCCAGGTTCTCTAGTGTCCTCGAGTTAATGCTTGGGTGACTTGAGACTCTTAGTGAGAAAGACCCAGATGATCCCAGGGGTTTGGTACAGAAACCAAAGCTACTTTCTATTATCATATAGCTTTTTCCCCCATTTTCTTCCAGTTTGATTGTCTGTACATGTTCTACTTAATTCTGCTCTAGGCTTCTCAACTTCTAAGTGAGTCCAAAGCAGATTAAAAGTCAAGAATTAGTATGACTCATGAATTTGCTTTTGTTTTTCCAAACCATTTTAAAATTAATTTTTGTCTTGATTTGTTTTTTTTTTTTAAATGTATTCAATTTCTACGACTTTATTTTTTTACTAAGACTTTTTTTCCTCATCTTGTAAAGCACATAGTGATGACAATGCCCATAAATTTGTCATAATATTAATCCAAATTTATTGTTATTTTTTATTTGGTTAAAAATGTCTGTTGTAAAAAATGAAGGTCCTGCATATTGTTCTCCAAATTACACTGTTGTTAATTCATGCTGCATTTTGTGTTCACATGTAACTGTGTGCTGATCAATAAACATATGAATTATTTCAACATTCAGCCCAGCATGGTTACAGCTTATTTATAATATTGGTTTGAGAAAGCTCAGCAAATATTGGATTTTCTGAAGATCTTTACTAATGTTCTTCATGTTGATTGATGACTTTGCTTTAATTATCTATTGAAATGTAATTACAAGATACTTAAAAATGCACTGAATGAGAATCCAAGGGGAATCTCCTCCCTAATGCTATCGCTGACGTTTGCATATAGGAATAAACCTTGCAATGGAGAACAGGTTATTTACCTCATTGAAATATTCATTCAATTTAGTACTGACAGCACGAGACTTACACTATCTAGATTGTCAGGAATAGAACTGCATGGTAGAAGCTGCCTGAATTGAATGAGAGGATAGTTAACGTATTTACTTAATTTGTTTGTTTAACACTTAAAATGAAGCCATTTAGAAGGATGTTCTGGGGTATAGAAAATCTATAACAAAAACATTGTCAATGTAGAAAAAGCAAGTTAGAAAAAAACGCAACAGCCGTTTAAAGTGGTGATATCAAACACAAAAGCTCAAGTTAGGAAAAGCAATTGGGCCAACCTTGTCAAGCATCAAGCCAATATGCACAATTGGAAAGATTCTAGCGCCCAACATTCACACAGTTGTTGCTTCTAACTTGGCTTCTTTTTTTGATTGCTCCACTTTATCACTCCACTTTACATTGAAATGCTCATTCCCTTATCAGCTGGGTTGTAATCAGAATAAAGATGCTGAGACACATATGTGCCAAAGTGCTCAACACAGACTGAAGTGACTTGGTTATCCTTACAAGCATTACTACAGAGAGGAAGAATGGAAATGGGAGAGCGTCATCTCAGGGGAAGACAAGTATGCTTTGGGAAGACACATTGACAACATGTAGGTAAGGTAGATGAGGGCACACATGGACAGACATTTAGCCCATACATACAAGAATACCTGAAAGAGCATGAAGCAATATATTTCCAACAGTGAAGATGACGAACAAGACCAGTAATGGCAACGAGTTCAAGGGATAATGAGAATGCAAGGTAAGTGTATGGGAAGTGACAGTTGATGTGGCAGGCATTGCAGATCCAGGGTTCGGGTGTTTTTTTGTTTTTTTTGGGGGGGTGTGCACTGTCAGTGTTTGCAGATGTGTCTTTTGAGCTGATAAAGGAATGGTCACAATCCCCTTAAAGTTGTACAGAGAGTATTACAATGTAAACTAGAGCGATCAAAAAAAGAAGCCAAGTTAGAAGCAACAATTGTGTGAATGTTGGGCCCCAGCGCCCTTTCAATTTTCTTGATGCTTGACAAGGTTGCTCCAATTGCTTCTCCTAACTTGGGCTTTTGGGTGCGATATCATCACTTTAAATGGTTGTTGTGTTTTTCTAACTAGTTTTTTTACATTGACAATACATATCACTTATTTTTTTATTTCGTTAAATAATGAATAAAGTGAGGGAAAGATATTCGAGAATGTGTATGGTAAATAAACAGATAGACAAGACAAGAGAGTAATAAGTAGAGTAATATAAGATAAATGGGAAAAGATTTGAAAGTGTAAACATTGTATTTTTTTAGTTGCAAATGTACATCCATGAGTGGTGAAAACAATATGTCTATTTTGGTAGGTATTGATATATTGATATTTACATAGGTACAAAACAACAATATTATGAATGGCTAAAAAGGAAAGAAAGCACATATGCATGTCAGTGTTAAAGGGTAGTATACGAACACATTTTAATGCTGAAAAAAACATTATTCTCCTTGTTATAGAGGTATTACAAACTTAGGCTAATGTAAGGCATTTCGATCTCTTCATAAAAGGTCATATTCATGTCCTTTGCATTTCTTGGCCATGGTTTGACTTCAATGAGTGCACCTGTCATTGGTGTATAATAATGGAAGTTAATTGGTCATTCCTGTTGTCTACAGAAATTTTGCTCTTCTACACAGCAGTAAACTTGGCATTTTGTTGCTTTGTAATGGTCCTGTCTAGTTTGGTTTCCCAAAGCATAAATTGCAATACAATCATTCTTCCTGCCGACTGAGTAAGTTCACGTTTTATGATTGGAGAAGTTTTGCATTGCCTACATTTGGTACCAAGAATCATTGCACATTTGTCATTTCTATAAATTAGTTCTTCCAAACACATGGAATCTATATCAGCAGGTACATGTAGAAGATAAACATACAACACCCGTCGGTTTGATGGGCAGTAGTTACATCTAGTGCATAGAATGCTTTTCCTAAGAAGTGACACATATCCACAGTAGTTAGAGATGCAGCGGCTGGCAAGTGATCATAGAGTGAACAAAGCTCCTGATAGCCTCTTGTTGCCTGTGTTTTAATTAATCCTTCAGAGGTTGCAACTGAACATTAGTGGTGGTTCGGTGAATGAAATGCACTCGATCTTTTACCTTGTGTCCCTTTTTCATGTTGGTCTCCTTCAAGCTTATCAACTTAGGGCAATAAATCCCTCTGAGCCTATTGTACTTTGCAACTGCAGTTGAAGGTACCTTAATGCAGGTGGGGTCAAAAAGTTGATAAGGTGGACACCGCTTAAGGATGTAACTCTGGAAAGAGCAACAAAACTTTGTCCATTGGAGGAAATGGAGTTACCACAATCCATCTTAACTGTTTTTAGAGTCATACCCTGGCATTTGTGAATGGTGATTGCATGAGCACCAATGACTGGGAACTGCTCTTGAACAATGTAGACTCTGTCCACGATTTCAAACTTTGAACCGTTCAAAAGGTATGGGTGGCTCCATTGTTAAATTTGATGGTTATGGTTTTTGATCATACTTATGTTTTCCAGATAGTAAAAAAGAGCTTGAAGCTTCCCTCTTGCCCCATTGATGAGACCAGTAGCAATGTCAATGTTCCTGCGACACACCAGTTTGCAGCCTATTTTGACTCATATGGTAGTTTCCAGTCCAGCTGTATGACTGCAGTCAGCCATGTAGGCGTTCATTTTTTTCAGCTCATTTCTCTGGAAGTTAAAGGGCAGTCCGCAGTCCATAAGACGAATGTCTTCTCCATGCATACGATCAAGCGCGGCAGTCTGGATCTGGTTACAGGCATCTACAGTAGTCATGACGCAGGTTGAGCCCTCGGGATGAAATAGCTTGGCGGCTATTTTTTTTTTAATTAGTGTCACAAAGCCGGCTGTAGTGGGTGACGGTTGTAGAGGTGGAGTTTGGGGAAGCTGAGCACTTGGTTGCGCTCAGCATTTAATAAATGAACAAATAGAAAATAAAAGTTTGAAAGACAAACAAAACACAGGACATGGCACTTTAGCCAAAATAAGTATATAAACAAAACGAACTACACAGACAAAGATGGTGAACTGATATTATTATTTACTTTATGTTTTACTTTCGCCTCTCCACACCCGTTCTCCACTCACCGAACACACAACCCAGAGTGAGTGAAAACATGCTGCTTTTATGCAGCTGTACCGAGACTCAATTGCTAATCAATCATTCAGTTGGAGTCTTGGTACAACTGCACGTGAATTAATAAGTGCAATTCCCCTTGCTCACATATTACTATATTTTACCTGAACGTCAAGTGCTGTGCAATCCTCGTGCCTAAATACAAATATACATTTTAAACCAGTCGTGTTACACAGACCCATTTATATCCTGTGTCCCAATGACTATACACCAACATTAACACACAACATGTAACATACAGCACAAATAAATAGCCCAGGGGCGGGGCACTTTGCCTCATTAGCAGTGGGAGAAAACCACTTCACTCAAGTACAGTAGAATCTGCCAGAACTGACGGACACTGTATCTACTATAGATACTAATGAGAGCAAAACAAATACAAAAGAAAAACAAGGGAAACACAGGTCTGTTCAAGAAAGCTGGGAGACTTTGTATAAATGGATTTTATATTCTTAAATGCTGCAATAACAGTTCTGCTTGTGAAGCATCCACACTATAATTTGACAGAACAGGTGATTTATTTGCACTGTATAGGACCTTATTTTCCCCCATTGGTGCTTGAGCCCCGCAGCACTCATAGAATTGCTGCCTGTGTACCTGTTATCAGTGATTAAAGGCTGGTTTTCAAACAAACTGATTATCGCTCACCAATACTGTATTGGTATAAGAAAAGTGTGTTTTAAAAAAAAAGTAATTTCAGCTTTCAGACAGTTAAAATATGCTGACGATAATGCGAATAACACCAAGATACAGACAGGGTGTCTCAAGCTTTAAACGTGTTACTGTTAATAAATAAGAACTCAACTTTATTATTACTATTGTGTTATTATGTTTTAAGCAACATACTACCGATAGTATTCATTATGGCAATTGTTTATTAGTTTTAAAATGTTTAGTAAAATGTGACCTATTGTTTAACTTTGTTAGTACAACCAGCCCCTTTTGCTAATGACATCTTCAGTCAAGGTCGTAACCAAGTATAAATCTCCACATTTTTGTAAAATGACTTTACACTTCTAAAGACGAAACGCGTTTCAGTAAATTGAAATGGTAAACTTCACATCCTACACAGAGGGAGAACTTAAACCTAAAACACCACTAAGTGAGGTTGGCATTGGAAGGAAGATGAAAGGAGGTTTCACAGTTCTGATCAAGTGACTGTTTTCTAAGCATTATTTGTGAATGCTTATTCACCACTGCTACATCATGTTATAAAATGGACTTACCTGCATACGCTACTATATTCCTCCTGGGCTCTGGCATAATAAGGTCACACGACTGTGATACTGCACGGCAATTGGCTCAGTGGATATGTCAGATTTTGCAAAATTAGAAGCCTGGCATATAGCGAGTTATGGAAAGAAACGATAATTTGAGTTATATTTAACGTGGTGTATATAGTGTTTTGAGGACAAAGCACACTGAACATCAGAAAATAGGCTATATATATATATATATATATATATATATATATATATATATATATATATATATATATATATATATATATATATACAGTACTGTGCAAAAGTTTTAGGCAGGTGTGAAAAAATGCTGTAAAGTAAGAATGCTTTCAAAAATAGACATGTTAATAGATTATATTTATCAATTAACTAAATGCAAAGTGAGTGAACAGAAGAAAAATCTACATCAAATCCATATTTGGTGTGACCACCCTTTGCCTTCAAAACAGCATCAATTCTTCTAGGTACACTTGCACAAAGTCAGGGATTTTGTAGGCATATAGTCAGGTGTATGATTAAACAATTATACCAAACAGGTGCTAATGATCATCAATTCAATATGTAGGTTGAAACACAATCATTAACTGAAACAGAAACAGCTGTGTAGGAGGAATAAAACTGGGTGAGGAACAGCCAAACTCAGCTAACAAGGTGAGGTTGCTGAAGACAGTTTAGTCATATACCATGGCAAGTTTGAGCACAGCAACAAGACACAAGGTAGTTATACTGCATCAGCAAGGTCTCTCCCAGGCAGAAATTTCAAGGCAGACAGGGGTTTCCAGATGTGCTGTCCAAGCTCTTTTGAAGAAGCACAAAGAAACGGGCAACGTTGAGGACCGTAGACGCAGTGGTCGGCCAAGGAAACTTACTGCAGCAGATGAAAGACACATCATGCTTACTTCCCTTCACAATCGGAAGATGTCCAGCAATGCCATCAGCTCAGAATTGGCAGAAAACAGTGGGACCCTGGTACACCCATCTACTGTCTGGAGAAGTCTGGTCAGAAGTGGCCTTCATGGAAGACTTGCGGCCAAAAAGCCATACCTCCTGACGTGGAAACAAGGCCAAGCGACTCAACTATGCACGAAAGCACAGGAACTGGGGTGCAGAAAAATGGCAGCAGGTGCTCTGGACTGATGAGTCAAAATTTGAAATATTTGGCTGTAGCAGAAGGCAGTTTGTTTGCCGAAGGGCTGGAGAGCCGTACACGAATGAGTGTCTGCAGGCAACAGTGAAGCATGGTGGAGGTTTCTTGCAAGTTTGGGGCTGCATTTCTGCAAATGGAGTTGGGGATTTGGTCAGAATTAATGGTCTCCTCAATGCTGAGAAGTACAGGCAGATACTTATCCATCATGCAATACCATCAGGGAGGCATCTGATTGGCCCCAAATTTATTCTGCAGCATGACAACGACCCCAAACATACAGCGAAAGTCATTAAGAACTATCTTCAGCGTAAAGAAGAACAAGGAGTCCTGGAAGTGATGGTATGGCCCCCACAGAGCCCTGATCTCAACATCATCGAGTCTGTCTGGGATTACATGAAGAGAGAGAAGCAACTGAGGCTGCCTAAATCCACAGAAGAACTGTGGTTAGTTCTCCAAGATGTTTGGGCCAACCTACCTGCCGAGTTCCTTCAAAAACTGTGTGCAAGTGTACCTAGAAGAATTGATGCTGTTTTGAAGGCAAAGGGTGGTCACACCAAATATTGATTTGATGTAGATTTTTCTTCTGTTCACTCACTTTGCATTTTGTTAATTGATAAATATAAACTATTAACATGTCTATTTTTGAAAGCATTCTTACTTTACAGCATTTTTTCACACCTGCCTAAAACTTTTGCACAGTACTGTATATATATATATATATATATATATATATATATATATATAGAATATTATATATATATATATATATATATCCCAATTATGGAGCTGCATTTGTGCCATATGGAAATGAAAATGTGAGGAACATAATTTGTTTTAAGGGACTATTTTTTCTAAGTTCAGTCAGGGGTGCAAGGATATTTAATAAAAAAATACTTTTTTTGTTAATTAAAACATGTTTTTATGTTTCTTGTTTTTTTTTTTTGTTTTTTTGTAATGTTGGTTGATCCATTTTATAATCACAATAAGCCACTTCAGGGTGTGGGATATACTCTAATATTCACACGCCCCGGCTTTGCCTCGTGATATCCATATGCCCCGGGTGTGTTATAAGTCAGGAGGCGAAGCCGAGTGGCTTTAACCACCCGGGGCGTGTGAATATTAGAGTATATCCCACACCCTGAAGTGGCTTATTGTGATTATAAAATGGATCAACCCCACATTACAAAAAAACAAAAAAAAAACAAGAAACATAAAAACATGTTTTAATTAACAAAAAAAAAGTATTTTTTACCAACACTAACCAACACTACAACCCCCCCCAAAAAACCACATAAAAACATGTTTTAACAAAAAAATTATTTTTTATTAAATATCCTTTCACCTATAGTCCCTTAAAACATAACCAACCCCCCCCCCCCCCCCCCCCCCCCCCCAAAAAAAAAATGCATTAATTAAAAAATAATGTTGAATTGAACATTGCCATTACAAGTGCAGTTTTGATTTGGTTTATTCATTACATTTTAAAGTAAAATATTACTGCCCATTTTCATCATGACACAGCACAAATGAGTCTGCCTTTAAATCACGCAGCATAAATAAGTCTGCCTTTATTTTAAATCACGCAGACCCTTCCTCACAAGACCTGCAATAGTATCAGTTGAGAGTGTGTTTTTTTTTTTGTTTTATTTTTAATAATTCTTTGTCATCCAGGGTAGTAACAGGAGGTATCCATAACAGATTTGTGCTACAGCTTCACAGTGTTTTTGTGTGTCGGTCCAGTCTTGAGTCATAATACGTATTTTCTTTTAGAATTGTTACCCTGTGCATGATTATTTACAGACATATATAACCAAAGTTCTATTGTTACGTGTTGTTTGTGCGCTACACTGAGTGTACAAAACATTAGGAACACCTTCCTAATATTGAGTTGCACCCCCTTTTGCCCTAACAGCAGCCTCAATTCGTCGGGGCATGGACTCTACAAGGTGTTGAAAGCGTTCCACACAGATCTGGCCCATGTTGACGAGAATGCTTCCCACAGTTGTGTCAAGTTGGCTGGTAGTGGATCTCTACTCCGAATAGTTCGTTCCATCTCATCCCACAGTGAACAATTGGATTGAGATCTGGTGACTGGGAATGCCACTGCAGTAAGCTGAATTCTATGTTATGTTCGTGGAACCATTCCTGAACAATGCTAGCCCTGTGGCATAGGGCATTATCCTGCTGAAAAAATCCATTAGCAGATGGATACACTGCTGCCATGAAGGGATGCATGATTGGCAATGCTGTTCAGATATCCTGTGGCATTCAAACGTTGCTCCACTTTTATCAAGGGGCCCAATGTGTGCCATGAAAACACAGCCCACACCATCACACCACCACCCCCAGCCTGCAATGTTGACACGTGGCATGATGGATGAATGTACTCATGTGGTTTTCTCCATGCCTTAGTCCTCCCATCAGCGTGAAACAGCAGGAACCGGTATTCATCAGACCAGGCAATGTTTTTCCAATCCTCCTGTGTCCAATGTTTTAGTTCGTTAGTCCACTACAACCGCAGTTTCTTGTGTTTTGCTGAAAGAAGTGGAACTCTGTTAGCTCGTCGGATGCCATACCCTATTCATGTGAAGGTACGACGAGTTGTGCATTCTTTTATGGGTCTTTCGGCAACAATGTTTTCCTGTATTGTCAGTTGACTAACTGTAGCCCCTCTGTTGCTCTGCACAATTTGTGTCAGCCTCCTTTGGCCTTTTTCATCAATGAGCCGTTTTTGACCACTGGCCTGTCATTGGCTAGATGTCCTTTGGATGGTAGACCATCCTTGATACAAACGGGAAACTGTTGAGCGTGAAAAACCCAGCAGCGTTGCAGTTCTTGACACACTCAAACCGGCACACCTGGCACCTACTACCATACCCAGCTCAAAGGCAGTTAAATCTGTTATCTTGCCCATTTACCCTCTGAATGGCACACATACACAATCCATGTATCAATTGTGTCAAGGCTTAAAAATCCTTCTTTAACCTGTCTCCCCATCATCTACACATACTGAAGTGGATTTAACAGGTTACATCAATAAGGGATCATAGCTTTCACCTGGATTCACCGCGTCAGTCTATTTCATGGAAACGGCAGGTATTCCTAATGTTTTGTACACTCAGTGTATGTTATCTAAAACAGAGGTGAAGGCGTTCTTGTTGGAAGTAAATTGGCCTGTGTCAGTCTGAAAGAGCAGGGGAAGGGGGCGGCCACTTTTCGGATTTTCCTGCCCACCTTTCACCTCCTAGCTCAGAGAACTACTGTGGTGATTTATTTATTTCACTGTGGTGTTACTTTGGTTATTATATTGTTTTCGCTTTTGATCTTAGGAGTCTGTGCGGTCTGGTGGTTAAAAAAAAAGGCTTGTAACCAGGAGCTCCCCAGATCCTGACTCACTGTGTGACCCTGAGCAAGTCACTTGACCTCCTTGTGCTCTGTCTTTTGGGTGAGACGTTGTTGTAAGTAAATAATAATCTTAGTTTTGCTATCAGTCACATAAGGTAAATTATTACTTTGTCACACCTGGTTGATTTATTTACATTTTTCTTTATTTTCACTACTTCTGCCTGTCCTGTGAGCTGGAGAAGGGGGTCTTGCTGTGCTTTTCCTACCCTACTCTTTGTACTTTGCACCAGACTGCAATAACACCTTGTTTCTCTTGTTTAGGTTGAACACTTCTGGGAGTCCCAGGTTATTGTACAAAAGCAGCAAAAAGTAATGTTTTTGTTTTATGTCTCTGGGTGCCCTTGGAAGCCCCATGTGTTTGAACCTTGTGTACATAAAAGTCTTTGTTAATTTTTTATGTACTACTGCCTTATTGTCGCTTCATTTGATTGACAGGAACTGTGAATTGAGGAACTCAAACTTGGTCTTTAGATTCATATAGTTTATAGGGACCCTCTGCCCTATTCAAACCTCCAGAGGGTGGTGTAGTCTATATTGCTCCCCCCCATCCCCCCCTCCTCACGCTCAAAATTTATAAAAGAATGAGGTAACTATAAAGCTGTGAAAACAGTACAAACATATACAGTTATATGTAGATTATTTTTTATCTCCCATGAAGTCTTATGTGTTCCACTCTCTGGTTCTCAGTTCAATCACATTTTGGTTCTAATGAACCATGCTTATATTGCATATGTGAATTGGAACATTCATTTCATGGGTTTAATTCTGCATCAAGCATTATATATGAAGTGTTTTGACGATCATGTTGAGGGGATTGGGTAATGTTATGTTTAATTAGCTGTGCTGGTCCACATACTTTGTGCACAGTGCTTTACTTATAGGCTTTAGTACAATGCTCACATATTCGATTTATATGGTCTTTTCTACAGAAAAACAGGAAAACAAACACATTTTTTAAATAAAAAGCAAACCCCTTGACAAATAAATCCTTACATTTGCACTTCAGCAAACTTACAACCTTTAGAGGCCATCATTTAGAGCATGCACCTGGACTCTTCATTCTTTATTCAGAACACCCTGTTTATGTCACAAGTGAGGTTTTATCTTTTTTTTTGTGCAATGAAATGATTAATTATTGTGTTTTCTGTTCACGATGTACCTCTACCTGATTTGTTTTTCTTTTCTATTTTTGTTGTTGTTGCACTTTGGAATCTGCATCTTTTAAAATACTGATTATTTTTGAGTGCGCATTACTTTATCATCTGCATGAGAACTTTAGTAGGAAGTGCCGTCCCACACTCAGTCAAGCAAATGAGAGCATCCAGGGGAATATAAAAGATGAAGAACAGGAAGGAGGAGAGAGTGGTGTAGGTAAGCAGTCTGGTTGTGGCTGCTGCAGGAAAACTGGTTGCTGTAATTGTTAAACGGACAGAAGAGAAGGAAAAAGGAAAATAGTCTTGGCTGCCTTGAAAGAAGGATTCTGGCTGTAGGATAATTGTTTGCTTTTGGCCGGGCTACATCGCAGGGGCTGTCCTGGTTTGAGTAGACAGTGCCAGGAGTCCTGTGACCGGTGAAGAGAGAGAAGGGAAGTGACGTTCATTATTATTAGCTTATTTTTTTGAGTCTTTGATATATTACAAACTGTATATCTATAACTTATATTTACCCATCCTGAGTCGGCTCTGTGTACTGTCAGGGTACGCCTGAAGCCCACCAGGGTGATATCGGAGATTGAGGTCCAGGGGTCCAATCCAGGGTGATACTTACCTGTCCACCATTGGGGGTCAAAGTCCAATGGTCCAGAACAGGGTGCAACAGTTGGGTTCCAGAACCGGAGAGAGAGAGGAAGATAAACGAGAGTCAGAGATAAGCTAAGGGGAAGTAACCAGCTGGAACACAGGAGTGCATGAGAAAGCTTTACTTACCGCTGTACACGTTTCAGATGGCCTCCTTCTTTGCTCCACCTTCCCCATCTCAGGTTTCCCGGGATCTTTGTCTTCAGTGGATCAGCGTATCATTGCAGTGAGGTCCATTGCCAGTTCAATACGTGGGATAATGGATGTCGGAACAAGTGGGCAGCTGAGTGGTTTGGGAACCAACTTTAATCGGACTTCCAATACTTTTACTGGACTCCGTGTGGCAGCTAAACAAACATTATTTTTATATATATTTTTTAGAAAATTTTACCAACAGGAGAGGATTACCTCAGTATTTTTTGGATTATCCCTCATTTTTAACTGTTTCTATTTGTTGTGAGTTTGTGTGTGGTTTATAAAGAGCATTTTTTAACCTGTTGAGAAACAATAAAATGAGTTTTAACCTATCGGGGTTTCCCTTAGTGTGTGTGTTGGACTTTGGGAACCTGTTCCAGGAAGGCTATTACTGCTTAGTCATAAAGGTCCTTGTCCTTTTCAAACTCAAGGTGGCTGAGTTGGTACTATTCAAATTATTTATTTACTTGTGATTACCCCTGGTCACCCCACCCATGACATTTACATATGCATGGGAATGATTATTGCTTTTTGCATAAAGCATGTTATGATTAAACTAAACAAGCAACCTGGCCTAATTTCTATTGACCGAGTTCATCTGAAGCCAAATTCCCTTGGATTTCAAGCATGTCAGATCTCAAATTAAGCAAGGTTATGCCTGGTCAGTACTTGGATGGGAGATGACCTTGGAAGGAGGGATGAAGAGGTGTTCACATCTTGGTAAGGCCCCTCT
The DNA here is from genome assembly GCF_017654505.1 of Polyodon spathula. Lineage (NCBI taxonomy): Eukaryota > Metazoa > Chordata > Actinopteri > Acipenseriformes > Polyodontidae > Polyodon > Polyodon spathula. Next base: position 41,024,433 of record NC_054544.1, read on the forward strand.
TCCCTCTTTAAACAAAGTTCAACCATTGCCTAAGCAAGGTGTTAGGAGGCACTGTGTCATTCCATCTTCTCACTGGATATTCCCCCGTGCTTTTTAAACACAAAGCAGGTGTTAACCGTGGTGTTCTGACTGAATTCCAAACAGAGATTCCTGAAAAGGAATCTGTGCATTTGCTTTAGATTTCAAATAATTTCAGATACAGATGGTGGATGAGAAATCTGGTTTTCTAGATCACACACATTAAAAATGGGGCTAGGTGGTGCAGTGGAGTACACTGATCTCCTATGCCCTATGCTATGGGTTTGGTGGTCTTAAACTAACCCCAAGTAATGTTTAAAGTAATCTCCATCAGAAAATGCTTTCATGTAAGAGATATATATATAAAAAAAATGTGCACAAAAAAATTAAAGTAAAAAAAAAACAACACTTATGTTTAATAGCCCTTCCTGCGAACAATCTATTTTTTGTAATTTATAATATATTGTGTGTAGGGTGTCTCTTACTGTATAAGAGACAGTGGGGAAGAAAGTCCTGTAATGGAAAATATGGTCTGAGTCTGCTTTTTTTATTCCCATAAACTATCATTAATTCTGTTTTAATGAAGGTCTCAAGAAACATTGGACAACTCCCTCACAAAGTTTCCAGCTGATCACATTCAATTGCATTTTAGCCGCATCCTGTAATTTCCAACTGGGTTTGTGAACATCTCAAAATGTTTTATTAATGGTAACATGGGCATTTTTGAGGAGAAGTAAATTCTGGTGCTATTCTGTCAATTTTAGTTTAGTCAAAATTAGTTTAATTTATGGAAACTAATTTAATAAACTTCAAAAACTAATGATAGGTTTAATAATTTACTCAGTCCAAGGTAATGTTGCATTCTACCCACTGAAAATACATTTTACTCTGTCACTGTTAAAATGAGAGGGTAAGTTATTCCCAGGCCCCAATCCTTATCTAACTGGCTGCCTGTGTTATTTAATAGGCCTTCAAATAGATCAAGCCCTTAGCAAAGGCTCAGGAAGACAGTTAAGAATAAATAAACTAAACACACTCTCTCAATAATATTGTCCAGGTTAATGTAATATACAACATACAATCATGTAATGGATAACACACTTTGAATTATCTATCACATTTTTAAAACCAATTACAAGTTGTTAATTTACCACAAAGTATTATTTACAACATAGACAACGTATGTTGTTAACATATTAATATTTCACTTCTTGTTTTTTCTTTTTTTAAAGGAAGCCTACAAAGCAAAAAAAGTATACATTTCCTAATTTTTTTTTTAATGTAAAACAGGTCCAAAAAACACTTTTAAAGGAATTTAGACTTGATCTTTGACTAACTTAAAAAATGGACCCAAAACTATGACGAGCAAGCAACTAGGTTCTACTTATGAAGCATAGAAACAATTGTACATTTAGGCTACTTAACATTCCCTGAGTTTCACCCTAAAGCTGCTTGAATCGTGTGGACACAATTAAAATAATAGCCTGTTCATGATTAATTAATTGTACTGTAGATTCATGGTTAAATAGGAATTATACACGTGGAATGCATAGATGGGAATTTTACTTTGCATGAACTTGTATATATTTACATTTATATATTTACATTACACTAATGTATTTCACTGGAAAACACCTGTTATATGGCCTTTGCCCCATCATCCATTCGGCCCATCTTGCTCGTTTGGTTGTTAGCAGCTTATTGATCACAGAATCTCATCAAGCAGCTTCTTGAAGTATTCCAAGGTTTCAGCTTCAACAACATTACTGGAGAGTTGGTTCCAGACTCCCACAATTCTTTGTGTAAAAAAAAAATGCCTCATATTTTCTGTTCTGTGTGCCTCTTTATTGAATCGCCATTTGTTACCCCTGGTCCTTGTTTCTTTTTTCAGGTCGAACAATTCCCCTGGGTCAACATTGTCAATATTTTTTAGAATTCTGAATGCTTAAAACAGCTCGCTGCGTAGTCTTCTTTATTCAAGACTGAATATATTCAATTCTTTTAGCCTGTCTGCACATGACATGCCATTTAAACCAAGAATAATTCTGGTCGCTCTTTTTTGCACTCTTTCTAGAGCGGCAAAATCCTTTTTGTAGCAAGGTGACCAGAACTAAACACAATATTCTAGATGAGGTCTTACTAATGAATTGTAAAGTTTTAACATTACTTCCTGTGGAAGGGTGTGGATATTTACTGACACGGGAGACAGAAAAGTGTATTTGCAAAACACCGCACAGGTGCCCAGTTTTATTAATTTCTTTTTTGTTTCTTCTGCAATGATTTATTTTAGGCCACAGAAGGCGCTTTTGTTCGTGGCCTGACTACCAGCGATGGTAGACAGGACCACAGGAATAGCACTTTTGGGTAAACAGTTCAGATCCGGGCGTATTTGCAGGTGCTCAAAAGAATAATGAAAACAAAAAGGCGAAAGAAAAAGGGAAAATAAAACACAGTAATAAAACTACAAAATAAAGGTGCAGCAGCGTTTCCCCAATCGTCACTAGCCGTGACCCGGGTCTCCGTCCTACAATCCTCTGTTCCCTCCACCTATTCTCAAACACTGTTGGGGTCTGCCCAAGGGTTCCCCGCTCTCTATATTTATATTTTCTTCTCTTTGGGTTTTCGTTTGTTTTCTTTCTCCATCTGTCCACAATCTCATAGAGCAAATCTGAGGGAAGAACAGGCCCGCCTCACAGCCACTCAGAAAGAGGGAAAGCCCACAAACCCTCTTCCCTACTTCTCTGTGTCACTGCCATGACTGACAGATGAATCCCATGGGGCTGCTGCCCTCTTCCTGCAGCATCATGGATACATCAGACAGTCAGCCCAGATCTCCCATGTTACACTTCTTTTGAAGGATAAATCATGAAGGATTCCAATGTCATCAGAGTAAAATATCCATGAAAACAACTGGTGTATCACTTATAACTTTAACAAATACAGTGTCTCTCAAAAGTATTCACCCACCTTGGACTTTTTCACATTTGATTGTGTTACAACATGGTATTAAAATTGATTTAATTTGGAGTTTTTGCCACTGATCAACACAAAAAAGTCCATATTGTCAAAGTGAAAATTAAATCTACACATTGTTCTAAATGAATTACACATATAAAACAGAAAATAGTTGGTTGTATAAGTATTCACCACCTTTGCTATGACACACCTAAATAAGCTCTGGTGCAACCAATTATCTTTAGAAGTCACATAATTAGTTGAATGGACTCCTCCTGTGTGCAATTAATGTGTTTCTCGTGATCTCAGGTTAAATATACCTGTCTCTGGGAGGTCCCACAGCTGGTTGTACATTTCCTAACAAAAACTACATCATGAAGACGAAGGAACATTCAAAGCAAATCCGGAATAAGGTTCTTCAAAAGCACCAATCAGGGGTAGGATATAAGAACATTTCCAAGGCATTGAATACCCCAGGAGAATAGTAGAGTTCATTATTAAGAAATGAACTTTACTGTCAGGGAGTCAGGGAGGCCACCAAGAGGCCTCTGGCAACTCTAAAGGAGTTACAGTCTTCCACGGCTGAGCTGGGAGACACTGTGCATACAACAAGAATAGCAAGGGTGCTTCACAAAACTAGCCTTTATGGGAGAGTGGCAAAAAGAAAGCTATTGTTAAAAAAAAAAAAAAAAAAAAAAAAAAAAACTCACCTCAAATCTTGGCTAGAGTTTTCCAGAAGGCATGTGGGAGACTTTGATACCAAGTGGAAGAAGAGTCTATGGTCTGATGAGTCCAAAATAGAGCTTTTTGGCCTCAACACTAAGAGCTATGTTTGGCACAAGCCTAACATCGCACGTCATCCTGAGAACACCATCCCTACTGTGAAGCAAGGTGGTGGAAGCATCGTGCTATGGGGATGCTTCTCTGCGTCATGGGGCCTGGTAAGCTCGTGAAGATATAGGGCAAAATGGATGCAGTAAAGTACAGAGAAATCCTGGAGGAAAACCTGTTGAAGTCTGCAAGAGACCTGGGACTTGGGAGAAGATTCATCTTCCAGCAGGATAATTACCCCAAACATACAGCCAAAGCCACACTGGAGTGGCTTAAAAACAAAAAGGTCAATGTCCTGGAGTGGCCCAGTCAAAGCCCGGACCTCAATCCAATTGAGAATATTTGGAAAGAGTTGAAAATTGCTGTTATCCAAAGGTCCCCATCCAACTTGATGGAGCTTGAGCAATTTTGCAAAGAAGAAAGGGCAAACATTGTAGTGTCCAGATGTGCAAAGCTAGTAGAGACTTATTCAAATAGACTCATGGCTGTAATTGCTTCCAAAAGTGCCTCTACCAAATATTGACTCAAGGGCGTGAATACTTATGCAATCAATTATTTTCTGTTGTGTATTTGTAATTAATTTAGAACAATGTGTAGATTTTATTTTTCACTTTGACATTATGGACTTTTTTGTGTTGATCAGTGGCAAAAACTCTAAATTAAATCCATTTTGATTCCATGTTGCAACACAATAAAATGTGAAAAAGTCCAAGGGGGGGGTGAATACTTTTGAGAGCCACTGTACATCATGTAAAACAGGATGTTTTGTTGCTACACATGTAAATCCTTGTCATTTCCAAAGGGATCTCTATTTGTTACAGCAATTTCTAAGGGGGAAAGGGTTCATGTAATTGCTTTTTTATTTTTTTGCATGGCTGATTTTAATGCTAATATTTTCAGAGTCAATGCATAGTGTTGTGGTGGGCATTAAAAAAATATTTTGTACTCAATCTTGCTGGACTACACAAGTTCACTATAAAGTGTGACTCACTCCCGTCCTCAGGCATGCATCACTGTCTTCTCGCTCTTTAGAGTCATCAAACCAGCCCTCATTAAATTCCAGCTGTGTTCCATGTGTAATAGCAATGTTGTGTAAATTACAGTTTATCTAAAAAGTCTATCTGGCATGCTTTCAGCAAAGCTCGGCTCTTAGCATTCACCTTTGAGTTCAAAGTTAGCAAAGATATGTTGCTTAAGATGACATAAAGGTCCAAAAATTGAATGCTTCAAGTGAATTAGCTATTGTCAACTGTATACCATCACTACTGTTTTTCCCGCTTTTTATTATACAACTAAAAATAAATGAGGATAAGAAGATCAACGCTTCCTGACTTAACCTTTATTTAAATACCTTTCTAAAAGCAAATGCTGTGGTTATCTGCACATCAGAAGGTTGGCTATAGCTAAGTAAGTGTGAATCACACACCAATTGCATGCACTGTAACTGTAAGGGGATAAAGTGGAGGGGGATGTACAGACAGACCGACACCCTATTCCTCTATACCTCCAGAATCTGATGTTCTCAGTAACTTTTGTTAAATAGTTGTTAATGGCAAGTTTCATGATAATCGGATAAGCAATTCTCCAGATATTTGAAAAATGTGTAACATAATGTACAGCTGTGGTGTACTGTTACTGGCATACTTAGCGTAAGCTTTCTTTGGAGGTAGCTGCGTAACACAGAGGACTAGTTAACTTGTGCTAGTCGACCATTACTTCTGTACAGCTTCACTTGATCTCTTGAAAAGTTTCTAATAACTTATTGAGAATACATAGTTATTATGACATTCAATAATTGTTTGTAACTATTATTCATCTTGTATCTTAGTTTACAGGCTCTGTGACAAGGCTGACATTATTGACATCCACCAGCCAGGCATGGAATCAACTTGTACTACTATATATTACCATTTTATTCCTCTCAGCACTTGAATACTGGGCATTGATTCTTTTTTCTTGGATGTGGTTGTAATAAATGAAGTAAGACTATAGTACATAAGGATTTATTTAATTCAACAAAGAAAGGTCACATATTATACTGTATATGGTCTGCTTTTACAGACCCTTGTTAGCACTAATCTTGGATGACATTACCCAATGTAGCATCAGGCTGTACAAGATTAGTGCTCAGCATGGTCTGGGAAACCAGCCCTGAAAGTTTAAAAGTCATACATTTTAAATTATTATTTGTAACCTTAATGTAATAACGTGATTAGGAGTTTTTATTTTGTAATTCACTGGCCTCCAATGCATTTGATCTAGAGGCTTAGGATTGAACCAGGCTCAGACAAAATCAACCTAGCCACTATATATATATATATATATATATATATATATATATATATATATATATATATATATATATATATATATATAAATGACAACATTTCAAAGGGTAATGTGTGTAGAGGGTGAGCAATATATAAAATGCAGCTTAGAGTTCATTGTAAGATTCCACCACTATGGTTCAGTTTTAGGTTTAAGAAATTTCATATGACCAACATTAAATCTCATATGTTTCCACCTTTGTGAATCATGCAGCTTATGTCTCTGTCACGCTTTAAGATAACTAACAGGAATAAAGAAGTAAATCAATAAGATAAAGTAGTAATGTGACATCTACAGTAGAGTACACATTTTATTTAAAGTACAGTATATACAATACTAATTTATGAATAGAGGTTTTCTACTACTTTGTTCCTCAGATGCCAACAGCTATCACTAACCAACAGTTTTTTTTTTTTTTGGTTTGTTCAGAAAGTGTTGGAGGCAAGGGATATTGCAGTTATTTAAAGAATCACACTGGAAAAGAGGAGTGAATGCTTAAGACATTTGCAGAATCTAGTTAAAACTAACAGAGGTACTGCAGCCAAGATTAGCTGATATGCAAGGAGAAGCCATTTGCTATTTGAAACACAGAGCAGTGGTCACTGTTAGGGTTCAGGTCAATGCAGAATTCTCACAGGATCGTTTGCTACAGTCTATGGCAGCAACCAAGACTGTTTTTTTTTTAATGACATGGAGAAAATATAATTTAAAAAAAGACCATTAACTCTAAAATATAATTCCTTCTTTTTGGCCTAATGACACAGTTGTTGACAATATTTCATTGGAACACCAGCAATACTTATCTAATGCGGTTAGAAAACAGAAGATGAAAGAAAGCCTTGTTATGAACCCCAGGCAGAACTGTAATTGAAAGAATATTTCAGGAAGTCAGCACCATATGTTTTCTATTGGCTATGGACTAAGCATTTCTCAGTTTTCGTTTTTTTCCCCCCTTATAGCGCTGCTGATGCCATTATGTGTTTGTTTTCCTTAGCTTGATTTGACAGTGACCTCTGCTGGGGGCTGACTGCATGTCCATGCTGCAGGTCTACACTACCTGTTGCCCAGGTAGGTTCAATTTGGGTTGAAATAACTCTAGTAAGAGTGGAGTCTGGTGTCCCGTTTGATTTAAGAATAAAAGTTTGTTTCAAATAGGCCTAGCAATCACAAAACCACCACACAATTCAGCTCAATTTGCAGTTTTTGAGAGATGTACATGACTACATAGCCAACCTGAAATGTATAAATGGCATGCTTTTTTCATTAGGGTTCCCCTGAGGTCCTGAGAATCCTATGGAGATTCATAGGCTTAATGCTTAATGTATGTGGCTGCCTTGACAATGTATGTGGACAGGTGGATATCACCCATGCAATGAGGGGGGCATCTGCGTGATCAAAATAGGTGCGTTGAGTGGCAGGCCTTAGCTATTTTGGTTGACTTTTAAAACATTTGGTTTAGGGGTCCTGAAAGTTGAGGGAAGGGCATGTCACATCTCCATAAGTACTATGAAGCCAAATCAGTAAAAATGTATCTCGTCTTGATCTGCAACAAGACATAGTGTAAGTCAATTCTACATTTCTACAACAACCTCCAATATTTTCCTGTTAAAATAACACTGTGTAACAATTTTTATTTTTTTTGGTTCCTGGGTATTTTAAGTGTTAGTAAGTGTGACTGGCCACAGCGGACCGAGTTCTCTGTGGGGAGGAACAACGTCAAGTGGGAGCCACTGGTGGACCCCCGGAAGGTGCTGATGCCACCACTGCACATCAAATGATATGAAACAATTTGTCAGAGCTCTAGATAAGGAGTCGGCAGCCTTCAAGTACCTTCAAGACTTCTTCCCTAAGCTGTCTGAGGCAAAGGTCAAAGCCGGTGTCTTCGTCGGACCACAGATAAAGAAGATCCTGGAGTGCAATTAATTCCCCAAGAAGCTCACTAGTAAGGAGAAAGCAGCTTGGAACAGCTTTGTCGCAGTGGTTCGGGGCTTCCTGGGCAATCACAAGGCCGAAAACTATGTGGAGGTGGTTGAGACTCTGGTGAAGAACTACAGCATAATGGGCTGTAGGATGTCCCTCAAAGTCCATATCCTTGATGCTCATCTTGATAAATTCAAGGAGAACATGGGAGCATACTCAGAGGAGCACTTCCACCAGGATATACTGGACTTTGAACGCTGCTACCAAGGACAGTATAACGATAACATGATGGGAGACTACATTTGGGGGCTGATTCGTGAAAGTGATTTACAGTATAATCGTAAATCTCGAAAAACTACTCACTTTTAAATCTTTTGTAGTCATTTTTGTATTACTTTAGTATAAATACATGTTAATTTGGATTCATATGTTGTTTTTTTCTGACTTTATGTGAATGAAAAGACACAAATTTGCCTGTTTTCTCATTGGAAATAGGTAAATTTCAAAATATCACTGTCCTGGTCACAAAAGCAAAGTTTGTGGGGAATAATAGCCATTTTCTATACTTTTGAGGCATAAGCAATTAGGAAATAACACTTACTACCCAGGAACAAAAATTGTGTTACATAATGTAATCGACAGCTTTCCTTTTTATAATTTGAGATTAATTCTTAACTTGTAGCCTGCTTCACATTAGATGATCTTTGTACCAAGACTGACCAGCAACCTCCACCATTGCTAAGAAATGTCTGCTTGGTCTCGTCCACATACTGATTTTGCTTTTCAAGACGTTGTTTAATGTTGACAAATACATTTCTATATCTGCAACTTCCTGAATCTCATGAGAATGTTTAATTGTATTTATTTTTTAGTTTTCAATTAGCCAAGGCCTGCAGAGGATCAACATGAAAAGCAGCAACAATTGAAGAAGAGGAGCAACTGGAACACATGTAAAGGTGCTTTCAAAAGGTAAGAAATTAAAATCGAATACATTTACAATGATTTTAAATGGCCTAAGTTTGAATACAATATTGAAATACCGAAAACCAGTAGCTCTTCTTCATACTGGATATGGAAGCAGCTACAGAGTCTCATTACTTAAACATTTCTACTGTGCACAAAAACAAAGGCAAAGGAAAGCTGGCTACATCTGGTTCGTGCCAGAGCAATAAAATATCCCAGGTGCCTATTTTGCTAAACATAGTAGCTCACAACCACATTGAAACCAAGAGTTCCAAAATAAGGCTGTTACAGATTAGCATTGAAATGATTTACTAAAATTGGTTAAATATTGTGGTAACAGTAATCAAGGATACACAAATACTGTAATTCTTCTGCTCACTGTGTGGTCTGTTATTGTACAGGGTCCATTTCATAATGTTTTTATGCTGTGTGCTTTTCCACACATGTATAATAAAAACAAATTGCAGACTTTATGCTCAAATCTGCTTGACTCACAGGGAACACTGTCCTGGGGAGACAAGACACTCAACATGTTTTGAAGATGACGCATGTTCTGATGATGTTATCGAATTACAGTGCAAGCATGTGCAACTAAGCAATGCCACCTCTTATAACAGTTTCCTGCATTTTGTTTGTTTAATGGGTTTTTTTGTGTTTTTTTTTATTGTTAAATTAAAGTGTGGAAAAAGCGCTTTTGAAACTGCAATCTCCTGCTTCCTGTATCTGCTAGCCTTGACTACAGCGTGACCTTTCCACACAGTCATTCTGGAAAGTTCTGAATGGAAGTAAATGTTTTGGAAATTGAGAAATGTATATTACAAAATACATATGCATGCATATAAATCAAATCATTTAAAAAATAAAACTTTTTACATTCTGAAACTTGTCTGAACCTCTGCCATTTTAAAACTGTACTTCAATCAATGTGCCGTCCTGTGAACCAGATCAACAACAAACATATTTTCATACAATTTCTCAAGATCTGGCATAAGCAAGCCCTTATTAGCACCGGCACAGACCAGGGATTTTTAAAGCAAGCTCAAAGCCGAGTACATTTATTGGGAGAAAATAACTGAATGTTGGATCAACTCTGAGCCATTCGGAATAACTGCAAAGGTAAGAAAGAATATAACAGAATTAAACCTGGATACATTTTAAGTGCCTAATGGTATAAGTCTGTGTTCTTTTTTGAGCTCTGACTTTCTTTAAATACATGTCAACTATTAGGATAGAAGATTAGTTAGGATACCACAGAGAACAGAGATGAGGTGATCAGTCCACAAAAGTCCCCCACTGCTGTACAGGAAATAGGTGTAACCTTAACAGTGCAACCCCATTTTGGCACAGCAGGCCAAATGGCATTTCCTATGGACAAGATTAATAGATTGCATCTGGGGTTTCAACTTGTGGGCTATTTCCTCCACTTGAGAGCTCTGAGTTACTTTTTTGGTCCTTTGGGGACGTAGAAAGGGAGGGTGATCACAGAGATGCTGATTAAAGGTAGTTTGTCAGTGGTTGACAATATAATGTTCCTATGGTACCCATGGAGCTTTGCTCAAAAGAGCTTTGTGTAAGTGAGTTGGAATAAGCATTTTCTATGCTCACAATAAAAAAAATATTCTTACTTCAAGTCCATGGCATCAATAGTACTGTAGCGAACTCGGTTCCCGCAGGCAGGCGCATCACACTGGACGAAGCAATCCGCACACAGGCGGAGGGCAGGCGCGAACCCGGGACATCTAGCACTAGAGCATAGCACCGTTACTGCTTTACAAAAGAGCCGGCTCCTTTGCCAGCTTATGTCTTTGTATGTGATTACATCACCTACCAGCCCTGCTGCCTTCCCCTGTGCACGCTACACTATTTTAATTGTGACTGATGTAGTGTTTTTTTGTTTGTTTGTTTGTTAATTTTCAATTAACCTGCAGTTACAGAACTAAAGAACTGCTTTCTCTGCACATAAACTGGCCACAGCTTCAATCTTCATACATTGCTCCACAGCACTGTTTCTCAGCCAGGTATGCCAGCTACATAATTACAATGCCATATGCTATACAGAAACAGGACCTTAGTATATGCACCTTTGAAAACTGGACTTTCAGACTTTTAGACAAATGTTTCAACATGAAACATTTGTCAATAGCAGAATACTGCATTACAAGAGATCAATAATGGCAGTCAGTCAGTCCTTGGATATTACTGTTAGTCCAAAGATGGCATTTGATCCCAGTCTTCTTAAAAAAAAAAAAATTAAAAAGGCAATTCTCTGAACATCTCTGCTGTTTAATCCATGGATGACAATAAAGAAAGTTGGCGTCCTGTCACCTTTGATTTTTTGATCAAAGGACTTGGTTCTCAGACAATTCAATTAATTTAATCAATAGATGTGGATTACTCATATTGTTTTGGATACGCTGTGTGATAAGGCAATCAAACAGGACTTATAAAGAGCTATCCCATCATTGTGGCCAATGTACAGTAATTCTGCCTTGCAGACATTTTCACCTATTTTGTTCCTAAAGTAGAATGTCAAATTACTTTCCCTTATCGCAGCAATTAACCACAACAGTTCAAGAGAACTCGAGGTCACTGGACTTCCTTCAATCCCATAATCAAGTCAGTTGCCTCTTTACACCCAGGACCTCACCAGCGTGAGCTCGTCAGGCACCTGGCCAACAGGGTGTGCTGCAACAAGATGAAGTGGTGGTTGATGAGAAATGATTTAGGCATGCTTTGTGATCAATTATTCCTCCCAAGGGGTAAAGTTAATGCCCATGGATGTTTGTCCATCACAATGCTACACTTTTACCCTGATGACAATGATGCTGTTCAATATCCCATGACAATAGTAAATGGAGCCTTCATAGTCCAGCAACATTACAGAGCCGATTAAATGATTAAGGGAACATTTGGAAATTATAATTAGGAAATGGAACAGAGATTTCCTTTGGAAAGTAAGTAAAGCAAATGCAGGGAGAAGGAAGGAATGTCTGTAAGTAAAAATTAGTGAAAATTAGCACTTGGTAGTGTTATCAGATACAGTATGTCACAATTTGTCAAGATAGCTGTCTAGTCCAGTTATGATGAAACCTACTTAGGAAGTTATTTAGCACAAGTTATGAGTGTATCATAATCCAGAGTTAAATGGAAGTTGCCTGTTTGTCACACTTAAATCTTTTAATTTATTCAGAGAACCCCTTACAATATACAATCTGTTTGTCTGTCTGTCTGTCTGCCAAACTTACCTTTTTACAGTACATCTAGAGATATCTAGTATGCCAGAACTTGAAAAGCAGCCTCTTTAGATTTAAGAGTATGAGAATATCAGGATCTATGGAAGTGCCCTGTTTTACATACTGTACATCTAGAGAAGTGTTTGTTCAGTTGTGATTTCCTTTTCATGTCATGATAGTTTACTCCCTTGTAAGAGCGAATGTCTAGGACAAATATGATTTATAAGTCAAGTCACCTTTTAAATAGAGAAGCAGTACGAAGGTCACTATTGACTTAAAGAATGTGCTGCAGTAAGAATACCTCTGTTAAGAAAGGGGAACAAGACTAAAAGGCTAAAATATGCACAAGAACAGAGAATTGGACTATGGAACAATGGTCATATGTGCTTTAGACTGTTGATGGATGAACAACCACACCTGTGCCTTCTGCCAGTTCTGTTGTCAATTCAACGCTTGTCTTCTTTCTATTCCTTAAGGATATTATCTTCAAGTATTTCTCATCCTTGTTAGACAGCTTTTTAGGTCTTCCAGTCCTGGGTTTGTCCATTACAGATGATGTTTTTCTGTACTTATTGATTAAACTTTGGATACCACACCTTGAAAATTAAGTGATGCAAGCTATTTCACTCAATGAATTTTTCCTTCTTTATGCAAGTCAAGGATGGTATAACAGTAGAAAACCAGTGAAGGCTTTGAGTAAATTGTTGATAAAAATGCAACGTGTCAAAGACTTTTGCACAGCAGTGTATATATATATATATATATATATATATATATATATATATATATATATATATATATATATATATATATATATATATATATATATATTTACACACACACACAATTGTCCTGCGTTATACCGGCCCCCTTTATAACGCCACCCCCGCATACCACCAGCTATTCTCTCTGAACAAAAGTCACCATTACAAAAACAGTGCTATTTTTACCTGTTATATCGCCACCTGCCATCTGTCAACTTCCCAAGCCAAGCAAACGTAAATATAAGCATTGTAGTTTCCTTCATTGTAGTGCCAGTGAAATAATCATGGCCAATTAAGACAACAAAGTTATGCAGTTAACCTTTGACTCACTTTCCGAATTCATTGTTAACTGAAAGTTCATACCACTGTCGTCAACACTCCCACCTCCAAAGCAAAACAGAAAGTACAAAATGACGAGCGGATCCTACATTTAATGCCAGAGCAAAAGAGAAAATCTGCATGTATGCATCGGAAAATAAGAAAGCAAGACATCGCAAATGTTTTCTTGCCTAAGTGAGGCATACTGTTAATCGAAGACATTGTAATGGATAAAAACAAATGGCTTACCTTGATGGAACAGGTCAATTTGTTTAACCTGAAAAAGGCTTGACGCAGTCTAAAATAAGTGACTTTTAAAAATCACAGTAAAAAAGAAAAAAGTACACTGAGAGGTTTCTTTGTTTACGTGCAAGTTTTGTACAAATGAAGACTGTCTTAAACTGCAACTTTGTAAACAGAAGATTTGTTTTGGTTTTTTTACTTATCTTTTTTACTTAAAAGTGTTTGCCTGTACATATTCAACATTGTTTTTAACTGCTGAAAATAGAACGCTGTTGAGCTTAAATTGCTTTGTGAAATAAATAGATGGCATCGCTCAATGGGAGATAGTATTCAGCAGGCCTACAGTCGTGACTCAAACATCCAAATGACAGTACAGTTATGTAAAATAAAAAAATAAAAAAATAAAAAAATCGTTGCACTTTGCTTTTATGGATTTTTTGGGGGGTGATTTGACACTAAATGAGTGTTTATTTTTATTATTTGTATTTATTTTTCAGTATAAACTGTGCCTCAAAAGTAACCATGTATGTTTCATACAGATGGGAAAAGATGATAAGACATCACTGGTAGACCTACTGTTGTGTTAAGGACTAGTACTGTAGTTTTAAAAAAAGATTAATGTTTCATTAAAATGGCGTGGAGATACTGTAATTGCATAACTAAAAATATAAAAAGTTTGAATGTGTTGCAAACATAGAAGGATGTGTCTGTGTGTCTGTGTGTGTTGACAGTGTATATATATCTTGGTGTTGATACGTGACACCACCATGGATCTACAGTAAGTGTTTTTTTTTTTTATTGGGCAAAAAATAAATCTTCAAATCCTCTCCATGGGACCAGTCACTTGAGCCCCTTATTAGAATTGATGTGGATCAATCATGACATGTCTGGCAATGAGCTAATAAGAACCTTTTATCTAGGCTAGCCAATATAGGGTGGGTGTACTATTACTGAAAGCTCTTTATCACTGGTATCATTTTTCAAAAGGTCACACATTTCCAGACGGCTTCATTGTCTTTGAATACCACCTTAATAATGATGCTATTGAGTTGCCAATTAGACAGACTGATGCATATCCTCAATAGAAGATTTCTCTCAAAAAGATTTTCCCTAACAGGATTAAATCAGTCAAATATAGGTACAGTAGGATTATACACAACTCAATGTGATAATAATAATAAGAACAGTTTTTAGTTGATTTGTAGAATTCTGAACAAGCATACCAAAGGATGTTTGTTCTTATCATGTACAGCTAAGTAAGCTGGGCTGTGCTGAGTGGGGGAAGGGGGGGTGATGCTGGGACTCCAGAATCACTGTTGAGCCCTCTTGAGGTGTCGTGGGCTAGTCAACGAAACACCGAGGATGGAAGGTGCCCACTTGAAGACCCCAGAGATATACCCTACTTAGCTCAATCCAGACGATTGTGATGCTGATGCGCTGGGGAGACTGCACTGGGTTGATCCCCGGAGCCAGCTTCGCAGCCGTTGTGTGTGCTGATGTGCTGGGGAGGCAAAATTAGCTGATCCCTGGAGCCAGCATTACACTTCAGCAATCAACACCAGACAGAAAGGTAATACATCATCAGATGGAAAACAACTCAAATGGATGGAGATGCATGTTGGTGCTTATCTTGGCAAGAGCCAATTTCAAATCAGCATGAAGTTCAACATCTACTCTCATGTAATGGAAATCATTCATCAGCCTTATAGCATTGTTAATATAACATTTAAGCATTAGACAAGACTTTGTTATAGTTTGCAAGGATACGGTGGGCTTCAAACTTGTGTCTCTACAGTTTTGCCTCTACCTTTGAGGTACATAAACAAAATCAATCTGTTTTCAGAAGTGTAAACAATGGAAGAATGTACTTTAGCTGGTACATGGGCTGCACAATCTAAACCATTGCATTGGCATTTCTGGTAATACTACAGGGTGGCAATGGTTCTATAAAGGTTTATTCAGTGTAAGAAACTAATGATATCCCCATGCTAGTTTTCAATCTTTCCTACAAGGCTTTAGTCCAGTAGGCTTAATGTTGGTGCCGGACCAGAGAATCTAGTCTAAAACCAACCAGTGTTGCTGGCAAAAACATAGCTTAGCACTGACCTCACCTACAGTGTCTTAAGATAAAATGACTCAATCAACAACAAGGCTTACCGGGAACGGTTGAGGGAGTTGCTTGAGTCCCTGTGATCAGTGCAGGCACTCAGCCATGTAGTTATTTTTAAAGGAGATCCAATATTGTATGCTCAAGGGCATCCACTAACCCAATCACTGAAGAACGTGTTCCCTCCACTGCATTAAAACAATCTGGAAACATGCACCCGTTTCACTATTAAGGAGGCCTCTTGGGCAAAAGGTCATTGAGTCTGTCATTGATTTATCAACCTGGAAGCTGTTAAAGTGAATATAAACAAAGGCCAGCTGAAAATTGTAGTGCAGATTAACTTCTGTAGGAGTGAAAGCCCATTTTTGTAAATGTCTTTATTTAATTTCTGTGGAAGGTGAGGGTGAGTTGAACTGGCTACAGTCAGATAAGGTACAGACACATGAGAACGTTTCATCTGAAATCTTACCTTAACACATTTATCATAGGACTCAAGCAGAATCTGAAATTGCATGGTGGTTTTGTTATTTAAAATAATGTTGACTGGATCATAAGCTGAGACCATCGAACGAACTCATATCACAATGACCTAAACCAGATTGGAATGCACAGCTCCAGAAGGGGAAAGCAGCAAATTATCTTCTTTTTCACCTAGCTCCCATTTCCTATGTGTATCAATTAAAGCATAACATATTTAATGAGCTTCTTAGTTTCTTCATCCATGTTGGAAATATCAGCTCTATTGGTCATGGATAACACCATAATACCAGTACAGTAAATTACAAACCCAATCCAACCATTTGCAGACCTCATCATTGCCAGAAATGGAAATGCACTGGATTTAGAACAAATATTGCACCTGATATGTTAACACAGGCTAATACATTTTGTGTTACCACAACCTCTTTGTACAGAATTATTGAATTGTTATTGTAATTCCCCCTTTTTTGCTTCTTGTTTTTCTTCATTTGTTTGCTCCAACAAGGGAGTAAGCTTTCATGTCTGCAGCTGGAACTAAATTTAGTGGTGTAAAGGTTGCATGTGAGCGTCTAAAAAATAATGACCTGTGCTATTGAAATGAAAGTGGTAGACTGCACGAACACCTTTTTTTAACAGAAATCTTCCTTTTTTATAGGAACCCAGTGCAATACCGACACTTTGTTATCAGAGTTGAATCTGTCAGATGGAGGGAGAGAGTCAGTGATATGGTACTATGCTAATGTTCCTGTGACAACCACTGGCATGACATGTTTTTGTAACACTGACTGCATATCCCTTTGGAATGTCTCCAGGAGATCAAAAAAAAAAAATGTTTGTGTTACCTTTGCCTAGATTCCCTAGTAATGTACTGTTCTGCAGAGAATGTCAGTGTCAGTTCTCACCTGCCATTGGTTTAGTTACAGTATATATTAGCCGTGTCTAAAAGGGTAGTATCCAAGCTTTGATGGAAAACAATCTTTAATAGTTACAGACATGGTCAGTGTTCATCCAACCGAGGTCTCATTGTAAGTGACTCTGCAGCAGCAGCTGTGATGCACAGTTCAATCTGTATGTCACTGTGGATAAAAGTGTATACTAAATGTCTAATTAATAATAATATAGTGGGCATATGGAGAGTGATTCTGTTACTCAGTTTGTCACTTTTATCAAAAGACATGCCTAACCTATTTCTCAATGCTGAATGATTTAAATCAATTTTTTAAAAAATCATTGATTTAAATCATTTTTTCATTTACTACCTATTTTATATAGTTTTCAAGGAAATGTTTTGAAACATTTTATTAACACAAACATTTGAAACTCTTGCTGTCTAAACTAAAACTCTACATGTGTAGTGTATAATTTGCAAGCATGAATGGCGCTTGCCCCCAATTCTATGGCTCATAATACTGCACTGAAGAAATGTCTTGCCCTGTTATAGAGCACCTGCCCCATCATTAACATGTTATCTAAAGTGATTCTGATGACAGTGTGTGGCAAAGTGGCTGGCAAGGGGAACAGGTGTAGCGGTGATGCGGTGCAGGAGTGATAAGCAGACAATGGTAATCCAGTGAAAAAGTGTTTTATTTCTATTCCAGGTCTGGTGACAGTAAAATAAATAAATCCCCAGCAATACCCAACAATGTATAAAGCACGGGGATGACAAAAGCTGGGCACAGTACCGAACAAAACAAACACACGGTCACCAGTCCTGGGTGAGTGCAGTCGTGATGGTGGTCAGTGCAAACACAGGTAGTGTGGTGTGCAGTGGTGCTCCGGACAGTATTGACCCTTGGCGACAGCTCCGGAGTAGTGCTTTAACTGTCTGGTTTTGAAAAACACAGACAATTACACAGACAAACACAACTAGACACAACATGTAATTTCTCTTTCACAATGAGAGCTCCTCTCTCAATCCTTCTCTCTCCAAACGTTAACCCAAACAAATGAAAAGATCAGCGTTACCCTGGCCCCTATATGTACTCCCGCATGACATCTAGGTAAACGGTTGCAGCTTCCTTATTACTTGCAGCTGCCCCTCGTTTACCTTTCAGGTCAATCCAGTCTTACAACAGAGTGTCGCTTCTTTTCAGGCTGACCAACTTCCCGTCCCAGAAAGGAACTGTCAGGCCAGCCCTTCCAGATAATTTTCCTCCCATTCTTTAGTGCCCTAACAGGTTGGGAGGGAGATTTATCACCAGAACTCATTGTATTTCTGTCATATATCCCACCGGTCAGAGTGGAGCCGAAGGAACACTCGGCTAAATCTACCTTTCCCATTACTCCCCCCTCCCGGGAAAAATAATTCGCATTTTGGTGTTCTTTCCCTGCCCGGTGTACCATATGGTACATGAAGGGCTGCAATGCCAGATACCACCGAGTTATCCGAGCATTTCTGTCCTTCATTGTGCTTAATCACGTGAGTGGGGCGTGGTCTATGACAAAATCAAATGACTGTCCCAGCAGGTAGTATCTTAAAGAGTGAGTAGCCCATTTAATGACCAAACACTCTTTTTCGACTACGGAGTAGTTACGTTCCCGAGATAACATCTTTTTGCTCAGGTACAATATTGGGTGTTCTACTCCAGCTACTTTTTGGGACAAGACTGCAGTCAAACCTATTTCCGATGTGTCGGTGTGGAGGATGAATCTCTTGGTGAAATCTGGAGTAATAAGAGTGGGGGCCTGGCAAACTCTACTCTTAATAGTATCAAACGCCCCCTGACCGTACTTGGGGATGAAGTGGCGGTAATAACCAGCTAAGCCCAGTAGTGACTTCACCTGAGTCTTGGTTTTGAAGATCGCTGCATCAACGAAAGCTGTATTTTGGTGACCACAGATCTCACCCTTCCATTCCCCATTAAAAATCCCAAATATTGAGTCTTTGTTTTGGCAAACGCACATTACCTCAATTTAGCTGTCAGCCGGGCTACCCTTAGAGACTGAAGAACGGCTGTAACCCTAGCCAAATGCTCTCGCCAGGTGGATCTGTAAATCACCACGTCATCAATATACACTGTTGCATATTCATGATGTGGCGTAAAACCTGGTCCATAAGTCTCTGAAAGGCAGCGGGAGCACTATGTAGCCCAAATGGCATGGTTTTAAAGTGAAACAGCCCTTCTGGTGTTGAAAATGCGGTTTTCTCTTTGGAGCTGCAGGTTAAAGGGATTTGCCAGTATCCCTTCGTCGGGTCCAGAGTGGAAATAAACCTCGCTTTTCCTAGTCTGTCTAAAAGTTTGTCGATATGCATCAATATGCATCGAACTTAGCAATAGCGTTTACCTTTCTGAAATCCATGCAGAACGGGTGGTGCCGTCTTTCTTGGTCACTATGACAATTGGACTGCACCACTCGCTCCTGGAAGGTTCAATCACCCCAAGCTCGAGCATATCCCATACCTCTTTGCGAACGCCACTTCGTTGACTTTTCGGGATCTGATACGGTCTCTCTCGCACTGTGACACCTGGTGGAGAGATAATGTCATATTCAACTAAGTTTGTTCTGCCGGGCACATCAGAAAAAAAAAATCGCTGAACTCCTCAATAAGCTTATACAGCTCTCTTTGCTGATCCGGAACCAATTGTTCCCCCATTGAAATCGCTCTTGTGCTCGGGGTCTCTGGACAGGGGCTGAAATCATCCTCCATATTGCCTGGGGCTATAAATAAGACCTCCCTTTCCTGCCAGGGCTTTAACAAATTAACATGGTAAATTTCACCTTCATTCAGTGATCGGGCTGTCTAATTTCATAATTTACTTTCCTATAGCCCGAATCACCTCATACGGGCCCTGCCATTTAGCACACAGTTTTGACTCTGATGAGGGAAGTAGCAGCATTACCTTGTCCCCTGGTTGAAAGGTTCGCATCCGTGCATTTTTGCTGTAATGTTGCTGCTGTTGGTGCTGAGCCGATCTGAGGTTGTCTTGGGCCATACGATCGACCAAATCCAGGTGATCTCTTAGTAGGAGCACATGCTTCACTACATTTTTGGACGAGCCTTTGTGCTCCTCCTATCCCTCTCTCAGCAGATCGAGAATGCCTCCAGGCTGCCAGCAGTACAGAAGCTCAAAGGAGGAGTACCCCGTTGAACTCTGCGGCACTTCTCTCACCGCAAAAAGGAGGTAGGGAAGAAGCTATGCCCAATGTTTCTGCTCCTGTGTTACGACCTTTAAGGTCTGATTAAAACGTTCCACCAGACTGTCCGATTGTGGATGATAAACGGACGTCCTGATGGGATGTATTTTCAATATTTTGTATACCTACTGTAACGTATTGGACAAAAAATTGAAGGATACGGAGGATATACGGAGGATAGCCTGCTTGACCAGGTCGTAGTCGGTGGCGTACTGGTCGCTCAGGGCTTGGTAGGCTGCCTGAGCCTCCCCAATCAGGCAGGGTCCCATCTGGCTTGCCCAAAACTACTGCGGCCATCCCGCCGCGGTAGCTATCCACTCAAATGCCACCAAGTAGGCCTCTGGGTCATCCTCCGCCGTCATTTTCATCGCCTGTGCTTTCAGGGGCGACATCAGTAAAGTTGCTGTAGGGGTCACTTCTGCGGCAATGGCCAGCCCTACCCGTTCAATGAGTGCCATGTAGCGCTCCTCCCTCCTTCTCTCCTCTGCATCTTGCCTGCTTTCCAACGTCTGCTGCAGCTCCACCAGTGCATTGCGGTCCATCCCGGTCTGACACCACGTGTGTCAAATTGGCTGGTAAGGGGAACAGGTGTAGCTTTGATGCGGTGCAGGAGTGATAGGCAAACAATGGTAATGTATAAAGCACGGGGATGACAAAAACAGGGCACAGTCCCGAACAAAACAAACACACGGTCACCAGTCCTGGGTGAGTGCAGGTGGTGTGGTGTGCAGTGGTGCTCCGGACAGCTCTGGAGTGGTGTTTTAACTGTCTGGTGGTCAAAAACACAGACAATTAGAAAGACAAATACAACAAGACACAACACGTAATTTCTCTTTCACAACGAGAGCTCCTCTCTCAATCCTTCTCTTTCCAAACGTTAACCCAAACAAAGGAAAAGATCAGCGATACCCTGGCCCCTATATGTACTCTCGCATGACATCTAGGTAAACGGTTGCAGCTGCCTTTACTTACTCGTTTACCTTTCATGTCAAAACGGTCTTACAACAGAGTCTCACTTCTTTCCAGGCTGACTGACTTTGGTCCTGGTAACGAAGGTGTCAGGCCAGCCCTTCCAGATAATTCTTCTCCTGTTCTTTAGCGCCCTAACAGGTCGGGAGAGAGATTTATCAGCAGAACTCATTGTATTTCTGTCACACAGTGCAATGGGGTCCCAAATAGACAATTGAGCACTATGTTAAGACCCACTGAAACCAGATTTATTTAGTGGTGCAATCAAGAATTTTAACAATTGAACACACTATAAAATAAGAAAAGTAGTCCAAAGTAACAACTGTGTGTGTTTGGATTGACACAGAAAGAGGAAATCCTTGTATTCATTTATGTATTCATTTAAGATTGAGTAATTTAGTTTGGCATGTAACAATTCACAAACCATAATTTCCAACATCCTTAAATGTACAGTTTGGGTACTGTAGAGCTACAAATACAATACTATAAAAAAATAAAAATTACATAAAAAAAATATATAATAATAATAATCATTTTTAGATTGTGTCCCAGTGTATTCAGCTGGTTTTTGTTGTGTGAGACACATTGTGCTTATATAAAGCAATATTTTATGACCCACAGTGATAGCCATAGAACCTTTTTGCCCATTATTTAATGTTTCCACCTGTCATTCAAATAGCATTCCTCTGCAGTAAATGTTTTTCCCCTGTTTAAAAGTGGCCAACTCTCTTAATAAACCTGCATTTATTTTCTATCCTGCAGCAAGAGCGACTGATTGACAACAGGGCTGATTAAGTAATCGTTCCATGCTTCAGAAGTTCTTTCTTGCTTTTTCATTTGTGAAGGACACCAGTTATCTGGAATGCAGTGCTGTTCTCAATGCTGTTTATGGGCTCTATGTGCAGCTGTTGTCCAGTAGTGGTTATACAGATAAAGATTGTCTGAACTGCATCTGAACCCAACCCACAAGGGTCTAGTGCACATATCAATTCAGTATTCATTGTTGCTGCTAATTCTAAACTAATGAAGCAATCAGGGCCAGAGTATAAATCAGAAAGATCAACAGACTTGACTTTAAATCAAGTTTATATGAGACAAAATAACATAACTGGCAACTTAATGCTGCTACTTGCATTGTCATATCGATGCAATACTAGGTATCTGAAAAGATATATACTGATAGTCATCAATTCAGATTATTCGATAAGTTTACAAAATCCATGGCTAAAAGATTGGCTTTCCTATTCACATTCAAAACTGACATATAATACTGTGATTAAGAACTGTATACCCTCTAAAGAGTAACCATGTAATACAAATTAGAACAGGGCCAAATCAGGCCTCCAGTTATTGTTTTACCATGCCTCCACTTTCACTATCCAGATCATACAAATTAATATTAGAAAACATAATTTTTTTGGAAAAAGAAGGGCCTATTATTCAGTGGCCTTGACCTTTAAGTTAAATGACTCCCACGATCCTTAAATGATATCTAGTTAACCTATGTGGCAATGCCCTCCATGACTGACTTAGTTTGTAGGATACAAAGCGTGAAGGATGGCTGGATGGCTGGATAGACAGAACAAATATTTATTCCAAACTAATATATTTGGTGGTTGCACAGACCTGAATGCAGTTAGGTGGGTGGCATGCTTGCAGCCTGTAGTCATTGTACTTACAATCTTATTTCCATGTTTGAGAGACACTGAGGGCTATGTCTCATCTGCAATGAAAAAATCTGTCCCAGTGGTATCTTTTTGTTTGTTGCCTGCTGGGCTGCCTTGTTGACTGATGCCGCAATTAGAGAATCAACCTTTAAATGATTTACATGCTCCAAAGAGCTGACTGCTCCCTCACAGACGAAGAAAAGCCCACTTCTTCAAAGACCACGAACAGCAAGTGTTCATGAAAGATAAATCGGCAGATTAATGACAAGTGAATATAAAATTAGAAAATTATACACTACACATGTATCAACACCTTCAGAGCATTCCAATAGTTTTGCCATTCCATGGCTTTTTCCATATTACAGGCTAACAAACTCACCTTTAATTCACAGCTATTCTTGAATAACGTTATATGGTTGAAATGTCAACTGCCAACATTTACCTTATCAGATTTTCAGGTAACGATGCCAAAATGTTGACTCAACAATTCTCCTTTCAAGATTTTTAAAGGTTTAAGATTTTTACATCAGCGTCCTCGAGACTGCAAATAAACTATGTGTTTGCCAAAAGCACAAAGGAACATTCACAGGGATAATGTTTACTTTAATAAGTGAGTAAATAAGAAGGTAATTGGATTACTTTTGGAATAATTCTGACTTATATTTTATTTTCCAACATTATTAAGCCTAATTTCTACCACAAAAACTCAACTGATTTCGATAAATAATGGAAGCTGTGCATCGGGGTGCATATGCCTGACAACACAGATATAGCATGTGGCACTGAGATTTTTATCTGGAGAACTACTTAAATAAAACATGCTAAGGACATTGTTAAAATGATTTCAACTACAAAATAATTTCATAAATCCTACCTAGTGTGCACTTCCATTTGCAATGCAGGTCTAAAATGTGCAGTTTTGAAAGAAAAAAACCTGTTATAACAAACATGTATTTAGATTTTAAAACATATCTGGTGCTACACCGGGTTAAATAAATCTCTGTTTGCAATGCTTTCAGATAGTGTTGCATTTCCTGGCTCATTTGCCCACCCCTTCACTGCTTCTTCCCTATAATTAACCAACACGATGCTTCCCTTATTGACTGGTAGCTTTCAGTCATGACAGGCTCTTCCCCAGAAGACATGACTGAGGTGAAATTACATAAGAAGAAGTGCAAGTGGAACAGATTTCCTGAAAGGTAAGCCACGCAAACTGAGAAATGCTTTTACCTAGTGTAGTACCTGAGATCAGGTTTTTAAATCACAATGCATATTTTCTATAACATGCATTAGTTTTTTTCAAAACTACACATCTGAGACATATGTAGCTAATGGAAATATAAAAACAGGTATTGTGAAAAATAAACTGCAACTTAAAATCCTTTACCAAGGGAGTTGAGAGTTTCAAACTTACTTTTTATATGTATGCACTAATGTTTTCGTTATGTTATATTCAGTTCTACACTCAAGAAGGGGGATGTGCATTTTTGTGGAGTGCTGTGCTTCAGTATAAAGTGCCTTTGATTGAGCACATTTCTGAGACTACTGGCTTTTTGAGAGCTAGCTTTTATATCTTAAATCACTTCTTATTTCCTCCAACTCTCTGACACTAATGAAAAAGGCCAATTGGCAAATGGATTTATGCCTTAAATTTGATTTCTTATTTAAGGAGTAGGGGGGAGTGGGCATGACTGCACACTGGGGTAAAGTAGAACACTCTTGACATACTAAACAAGCCCAAGAAGAATCTGCCTTTGAGCAGCATTCATAGGAGTTGATGGACTTGACCTTTGCAGTACTTCACTAGGGGGCTACAGAGTGGTGCATCTTGTAAAGGCACTCCGTGCAGAGTGTGTCCTATAGCCTGGAGATTGCCGGTTTGAGTCCAGCCTATTTCACTGTCGACCATGGATGGAAGTTCCAAAGGAGCAGAGCACAATTTGCCACCCGGGTGGGAAGGGCTTAGGTCACCCAGGGTGTCCTCAGCTCATCATGCACCAGTGACCCCTGTAGATGGGCCGAGCGCCTACACACCTAAAAAATATATATATATAGAAAAGTGACTTTTGACCCCCTTAATGGAAGTAAGTATATATATGTATAAAATAGATTAGAATTGTTAACTTCTTAAGGTATATGTATATGTATATAATATGTGCTGTCAACAAGTTACAGAATTAGGTAGCTTGTATCAATGGCATGAACACATTATTGGTACTTCAGCTACGGAAAATAATGGAAACCTCTTTTCTTTGCCGATATAATCTATTCAGACATTATCTGCCAATGCGGAGATATCATCTAGCAGTTGTCCTTTTCCTCAGTTACCTGGAAAGGCAGTAGAGATTAGACTAAGCATTTTGACTGGAAGACCACAGGTTCTACCAATTAAAGTTATAGTCTCGAGGAGGACTGTTAATTTTAAGATCTTGATGGACAGGCCTGGGCCATGTCATCCCCTGACCTCCTCAAGAGTTTTTGTCATGGGGTTGGGAAAAAAGAGCCTTGAGTGGTATCTAATTGGCTTGAAGATGTCAGCATTCAAACTTACATATTGTGGAAAAGGCAAAGGAGTAAGAAGCAGTTTTCAGATGGTTCATTGGGTTCT
This sequence comes from Polyodon spathula, assembly GCF_017654505.1. Classification (NCBI taxonomy): domain Eukaryota; kingdom Metazoa; phylum Chordata; class Actinopteri; order Acipenseriformes; family Polyodontidae; genus Polyodon; species Polyodon spathula. The sequence continues at coordinate 41,049,974 of NC_054544.1, forward strand.
TTGTTATTTGCTAGTGAAGAGCCCCATATAGTAAATAAAACTATGGGTTAATGTAAAATGAGGATATTTTTTATTCCACCAGTAAACTTCCAGGCAGTTCTTTTGGATACATGTATTGGAAACAGCTGCTGGTTAACCCTGTTCTACCGGTTGCTGATGGTGAACAGAGGGCTTGGTTGTGTGCATGGAAATATAAAAATCAGTCTTGGCATTACTAGGTGAGGCTGAGACCAGTTAGTATCTACAGCATGTGGCCAAGTATGTCCTGTACATCCTTCAGTTTTTTCGCCAGAACGACAATATCATCAGCATTCAGAAACATGGATAAAAACACTTGGTTAGAGAAATGATCCTGGCAGCATAAACATAGCTATAGAGACAAGTGGCTGACCTTGCACATCAAGAAGGTCACTAGTTACTTGAGTCCAATGTTTGGCTTGGCTTTCAATTGCCATCCACTCGACTCTGAAAATACTGAAGCCTGGCAAGGGCAATGCTGTGGACTTTTTGGTCTAGAAGGCATGCATTATTTATAATATAGTCTGTTTAGTATCTACTTCTTTCATATGTATAATGCAAGGGCAAAATAAAAAAAAAAGCTAATTACTAAAGAAAAATATTTGAACAATATACAGTACGACGGATGCACACAAGCATACTAGATAGGCCTTATAGCAGATTGGTGTGGATTCCCATAAACAATTACTTCTGAATTGGTAACCTATTTGTAATAATTCATATTTTAAATATTCAATTGATTGGAACCAACCACTGGAACTAAACTAGGGGCCTCATTTACAAAAGGGATCTAAACTTTATTGTGAGCGATAATTGCTATTACTGTAATTTACAGGTTAATGATTTCTGTATGTAATATTGCAATTGTATTGTTTATTGTACGAAATAGTGGGCATATTATGGTGTACACTAATTTTATTGTGCCATAATATGGTATGCAAAATGAATATGTGATTTGTATGTTAATGCAAGGTAATGTATTTAAATGAGGCACCCTGTTCTGAATAATGAGATGAGCTTAAAGTGAGTGATAATTAGTTTGTTTGGACACCAGGCTTTATTCTTTCCAGTAAACTCAAAATACTTTGCTTTATGCAGCATATCATAGTGACGTTGTATGGTATAATCTTTCATAACTGCAACCATTGCACAGCAAATCAGAGATTTGGCTAACGATTTTGGAATCTTCTGTGTTCTGCCTCCACCTTTACCTTCTGTGTGCAAATGCAAGTCAAAAAGGAAGTTAGAAAGGCCAAGAGAGAAATAGAAATGAACATTGCTAAAGAAGCTAAAACCAATTCCAAAATGTTTTTCCAATATTACAACAGCAAGAGAACATTCAAAGAGGAGATTAAATGTTTAAGAGATACAAATGGCAAAATCATAGAGGAAGAAAAAAAAATAGCAAATATGTTAAATGATTACTTTTCACAAGTTTTTACAAAGGAAGATACTGACAACATGCCCCACATGTCATCCAGTTCCTATCCAGTTTTAAATAACTTTAGCATAACTGAGGCAGAAGTGTTAAAGGGACTAGGAGCTCTTAAAATAAACAAATCCCCTGGGCCGGATGAGATCCTCCCAGTAGTACTCAAAGAAATGAAAGAAGTAATTTACAAACCGCTAACCAAGATCATGCAGCAGTCTCTTGACACAGGGGTGGTACCGACAGACTGGAAAATTGCAAACGTAATACCGATCCACAAAAAGGGAAACAAAACTGAACCAGGTAACTACAGACCAGTAAGCCTGACTTCTATTATATGCAAACTTATGGAAACTATAATAAGATCCAAAATGGAAAATTACCTATATGGTAACAGGGTACTGGGAGACAGTCAACATGGTTTTAGGAAAGGGAGATCGTGCCTAACTAACTTGCTTGATTTTTTTGAGGATGCAACATCGATAATGGATAATTGCAAAGCATATGACATGGTTTATTTAGATTTCCAGAAAGCTTTTGACAAAGTCCCGCACAAAAGATTAATTCTCAAACTGAACGCAGTTGGGATTCAAGGAAACACATGTACATGGATTAGGGAGTGGTTAACATGTAGAAAACAGAAAGTACTGATTAGAGGAAAAACCTCAGAATGGAGTGTGGTAACCAGCGGTGTACCACAGGGATCAGTATTAGGTCCTCTGCTATTCCTAATCTACATTAATGATTTAGATTCTGGTATAGTAAGCAAACTTGTTAAATTTGCAGACGACACAAAAGTAGGAGGAGTGGCAAACACTGTTGCAGCAGCAAAGGTCATTCAAAATGATCTAGACAAGATTCAGAACTGGGCAGACACATGGCAAATGACATTTAATAGAGAAAAGTGTAAGGTACTGCACGCAGGAAATAAAAATGTACATTATAAATATCATATGGGAGATATTGAAATTGGAGAAGGAATCTATGAAAAAGACCTAGGAGTTTTTGTTGACTCAGAAATGTCTTCATCTAGGCAATGTGGGGAAGCTATAAAAAAGGCTAACAAGATACTCGGATACATTGTGAAAAGTGTTGAATTTAAATCAAGGGAAGTAATGTTAAAACTGTACAATGCACTTGTAAGACCTCATCTTGAATATTGTGTGCAATTCTGGTCACCTCGCTATAAAAAAGATATTGCTGCTCTAGAAAGAGTGCAAAGAAGAGCGACCAGAATTATTCCGGGCTTAAAAGGCATGTCATATGCAGACAGGCTAAAAGAATTGAATCTGTTCAGTCTTGAACAAAGAAGACTACGTGGCGACCTAATTCAAGCATTCAAAATTCTAAAAGGTATTGACAATGTCGACCCAAGGGACTTTTTCAGCCTGAAAAAAGAAACAAGGACCAGGGGTCACAAATGGAGTTTAGAAAAAGGGGCATTCAGAACAGAAAATAGGAGACACTTTTTTACACAGAGAATTGTGAGGGTCTGGAATCAACTCCCCAGTAATGTTGTTGAAGCTGACACCCTGGGATCCTTCAAGAAGCTGCTTGATGAGATTTTGGGATCAATAAGCTACTAACAACCAAACGAGCAAGATGGGCCGAATGGCCTCCTCTCGTTTGTAAACTTTCTTATGTTCTTATGTTCTTATGATATCTCCAATTACTTTTTTACTACTGATTTAAAATTTTACACAAAGTAAAATTGTTTAAACAAGCCTTTGCTTGGCTACCCTAATCAAAATTATGTGCATGAGAAAATCCTGTGTGCTATTTTATTGGCTCTTTTTACTACCTCTGTGAACTGTGATTGGCTTAATGGGAATGTCACTCATACAGTGCAGAATGCACATGTTGAATACGCGTGTTATACTAAAGAGGTGGGCTGTTTTAAAGAATTCCAAAACAGTACATTTATGCAATTTTATAAAGTAATGGGTGGGCCATATGTTTGACACCCTGCTTTAGAGTATTAGCTATTTCTTTAAAACTACGTAATTCAGTTTTAACTGCAATCTATTTAACAAACTGCAATTTACACAAAAAAGCCCTGCTAAAATTATTAAAATTATTTAAAATTTCCCCGAGAGAACAGGTTTACAGGACGTGTGCTGTACTCACATAGCACTGTCACCCCGATTCATGGAGCCTGCTCTTCAGGGTGGCAATGCCGACATTTAAGAAAACAGAGGCTACGTCTCATCAATCAATATTTCTCGAGCAAACAGAACTAAAAAAAAATACACCATTGCACTGTATTACTTTTACTGTAGATGCATTAAAGGAGAAAGGAAAAGGGTTTTTCTTTTTCCTTAGACAAGGAATGCATGTTAAAATTAAAAGGTAAGCAGTGCAGTTTCACTTTACGTTGCCTCTGTCTGTCCCCTGCTGAGTGCTGTCTCTGTTGATCTCTCATTTTCAGTCAATATAAGCCACCTCCACCGTCACAATAAGCTACTGACCAAAAGATACGCCAGGACTGCTGTGGCTTTTGATATCACGGTGGTC